>NC_041214.2:99588895-99589357 GCF_002837175.3 Physeter macrocephalus
GCTGCATGAGCTGCTTGTAAATTTTGGAGATTAATCCTTTGTCAGTTGCTTCATTTGCAAATATTTTCTCCCATTCTAAGGGCTGTCTTTTGGTCTTTTTTATGGTTTCCTTTGCTGTGCAAAAGTTTTTAAGTTTCCTAGGTCCCATTTTTTTATTTTTGTTTTTATTTCCATTTCTCTAGGAGGTGGGTCAAAAAGGATCTTGCTGTGATTTATGTCATAAACTATACTGCCTATGTTTTCCTCTAAGAGTTTGATACTGTCTGGCCTTCCACTTATGTCTTTAATCCATTTTGAGTTTATTTTTGTGTGTGGTGTTAGGGAGTGTTCTAATTTCATTCTTTTACATGTAGCTGTCCAGTTTTCCCAGCACCACTTATTGAAGAGGCTGTCTTTTCTCCACTGGATATTTTTGCCTCCTTTATCAAAGATAAGGTGACCATATGTGCGTGGGTTTATCTC
>NC_041214.2:99589560-99591850 GCF_002837175.3 Physeter macrocephalus
AGATTGCTTTTGCTATTTGGGGTCTTTTGTGTTTCCATACAAATTGTGAAATTTTTTTTTCTAGTTCTGTAAAAAATGCTAGTGGTAGTTTGATAGGGATTGCATTGAATCTGTAGATTGCTTTGGGTAGTAGAGTCATTTTCACAATGTTGATTCTTCCAATCCAAGAACATGGTATATTTCTCCACCTATTTGTATCATCTTTAATTTCTTTCATCAGTGTCTTATAGTTTTCTGCATACAAGTTTTTTGTCTCCTTAGGTAGGTTTATTCCTAGATATTTTATTCTTTTTGTTGCAATGGTAAATGGGAGTGTTTTCTTAATTTCACTCTCAGATTTTTCATCATTAGTGTATAAGAATGCCAGAGATTTCTGTGCATTAATTTTGTATCCTGCTACTTTGCCAAATTCATTGATTAGCTCTAGTAGTTTTCTGGTAGCCTCCTTAGGATTCTCTATGTATAATATCATGTCATCTGCAAATAGTGACAGCTTTACTTCTTCTTTTCCTATTTGGATTCCTTTTATTTCTTTTTCTTCTCTGATTGCTGTGGCTAGAACTTCCAAAACTATGTTGAATAAGAGTGGTGAGAGTGGGCAACCTTGTCTTGTTCCTGATCTTAGTGGAAATGGTTTCAGTTTTTCACCATTGAGGATGATGTTGGCTGTGGGTTTATCATATATGGCCGTTATTATGTTGAGGAAAGTTCCCTCTATGCCTACGTTCTGCAGGGTTTTTATCATAAATGGGTGTTGAATTTTGTCGAAAGCTATTTCTGCATCTATTGAAATGATCATATGGTTTTTCTCCTTCAATTTTTTAATATGGTATATCACATTGATTGATTTGCGTCTATTGAAGAATCCTTGCTTTCCTGGGATAAACCCAACTTGATCATGCTGTATTATCCTTTTAATGTGCTGTTGGATTCTGTTTGCTAGTATTTTGTTGAGGATTTTTGTATCTATGTTCATCAGTGATATTGGCCTGTAGTTTTCTTTCTTTGTGACATCTTTGTCTGGTTTTGGTATCAGGGTGATGGTGGCCTCGTAGAATGAGTTTAGGAGTGTTCCTCCCTCTGCTATATTTTGGAAGAGTTTGAGAAGGATAGGTGTTAGCTCTTCCCTAAATGTTTGATAGAATTCGCCTGGGAAGCCATCTGGTCCTGGGCTTTTGTCTGTTGGAAGATTTTTATTCACAATTTCAATTTCAGAGCTTGTGATTGGTCTGTTCTTATTTTCTATTTCTTCCTGCTTCAGTCTCAGAAGGTTGTGCATTTCTAAGAATTTGTCCATTTCTTCCAGGTTGTCCATTTTATTGGCATACTTTATGATTTCTTTCCTTCTGATAATTTTGGGGTTTTTTTGTTCTTCTTTCTCTAATTGCTTTAGGTGTAAGGTTAGGTTGTTTATTTGAGATGTTTCTTGTTTCTTAAGGTAGGATTGTATTGTTATAAACTTCCCTCTTAGAACTGCTTTTGCTGCATCCTATTGGTTTTGGGTTGTCGTGTTTTCATTGTCATTTGTTTCTAGGTATTTTTTGATTTCCCTTTTGATTTCTTCAGTGATCTCTTGGCTATTAAGTAGTGTATTGTTTAGCCTCCATGTGCTTGTATTTTTTACAGGTTTTTTTCTGTAATTGATATCTCGTCTCATAGCATTGTGGTCGGAAAAGATACTTGATACGATTTCAATTTTCTTAAATTTACTAAGCCTTGATTTGTGACTCAAGATATGATCTATCCTGGAGAATGTTCCATGAGCACTTGAGAAGAATGTGTATTCTGTTGTTTTCAGATGGAATGTCCTATAAATATCAATTAAGTCCATCTTGTTTAATGTATCATTTAAAGCTTGTGTTTCCTTATTTATTTTCATTTTGGATGATCTGTCCACTAGTGAAAGTTGGGTGTTAAAGTCCCCTACTATGATTGTTACTGTCGATTTCCCCTTTTATGGCTGTTAGCATTTGCCTTATGTAATGAGGTGCTCCTATGTTGGGTGCATAAATATTTACAATTGTTATATCTTCTACTTGGATCGATGCCTTGATCATTATGTAGTGTCCTTCCTTGTCTCTTGTAATAGTCTTTATTTTAAAGTCTATTTTGTCCGATATGAGTATTGCTACTCTAGCTTTCTTTTGATTTCTATTCGCATGGAATATCTTTTTCCATCCCCTCACTTTCAGTCTGTATGGGTCCCTAGGTCTGAAGTGGGTCTCTTATAGACAGCATATATATGGGTCTTGTTTTTGTATCCATTCAGCCAGTCTATGTCCTTTGGTTG
>NC_041214.2:99592280-99592646 GCF_002837175.3 Physeter macrocephalus
CTTTTCCTTCTCTTGTGTTTCCTGCCTAGAGAAGTTCCTTTAGCATTTGTTGTAAAGCTGCTTTGGTGGTGCTGAATTCTCTTAGCTTTTGCTTGTCTGTAAAGGTTTTAATTTTTCCATCAAATCTGAATGAGATCCTTGCTGGGTAGAGTAATCTTCATTGTAGGATTTTCTCCCTCATCACTTTTAATATGTCCTGCCACTCCCTTCTGGCTTGCAGGGTTTCTGCTGAAAGATTAGCTGTTAACCTTATGGGGATTCCCTTGTATGTTATTTGTTGTTTTTCCCTTGCTGCTTTTAATATTTTTTCTTTGCATTTAATTTTTGATAGTTTGATTAATATGTGTCTTGGCGTGTTTCTCCTTG
>NC_041214.2:99593121-99634638 GCF_002837175.3 Physeter macrocephalus
AAGTTTTCAACTATAATCTCTTCAAATATTTTCTCAGTCCCTTTCTTTTTCTCTTCTTCTTCTGGGACCCCTATAATTCGAATGTTGGTGCGTTTAATCTTGTCCCAGAGGTCTCTGAGACTGTCCTCAGTTCTTTTCATTCTTTTATCTTTATTCTGCTCTGCAGTAGTTATTTCCACTATTTTATCTGCCAGGTCACTTATCTGTTCTTCTGACTCAGTTATTCTGCTATTGATCCCTTCTAGAGAATTTTTAATTTCATTTATCATCATTGTTTGTTTGCTCTTTAGTTCTTCTAGGTCCTTGTTAAACGTTTCTTGTATTTTCTCTATTCTATTTCCAAGATTTTGAATCATCTTTACTATCATTATTCTGAATTCTTTTACAGGTAGACTGCCTATTTCCTCTTTATTTGTTGGTTCTGGTGTGTTTTTACCTTGCTCTTTCATCTGCTGTGTGTTTTTCTGTCTTCTCATTTTGCTTAACTTACTGTGTTTGGGGTCTCCTTTTTGCAGGCTGCAGGTTCGTAGTTCCCATTGTTTTTGGTGTCTGTCCCCAGTGGCTAAGGTTGGTTCAGTGGGTTGAGTAGGCTTCCTGGTGGAGGGGACTAGTGCCTGTGTTCTGGTGGATGAGGCTGGATCTTGTATTTCTGGTAGGCAGGTCAACGTCTGGTGGTGTGTTTTTGGGGTGTCTGTGGCCTTATTATGATTTTAGGCAGCCTCTCTGCTAATGGATGCGGTTGTGTTCCTGTCTTGCTAGTTGTTTGGCATAGGGTGTCCAGCACTGTAGCTTGCTGGTCGTTGAGTGGAGCTGGGTCTTGGTGTTGGGATGGAGATCTCTGGGAGATTTTCACCATTTGGTATTACGTGGAGCTGGGAGGCCTCTTGTGGATCAGTGTCCTGAAGTTGGCTCTCCCGCCTCAAAGGCGCGGGCCTTATGCCTGGCTGGAGCACCAAAAGCCTTTCATCCACATGGCTCAGAAATAAAAGGGAGAAAAAATAGAAAGAAAGAAAGAAGATAAAATAACGTAAAATAAAATAAAATAAATTTATTAAAATAAAATATAATTATTATGAAAAAAAATTTTTTAAGTAAAAAATAAATAAACAGACAGAACCCTAGGACAGATGGTAAAAGCAAAGCTATACAGACAAAATCACACCCAGAAGCATACACGTACACACTCACAAAAAGAGAAAAAGGGAAATATATATATATCTTTGTTCCCAAAGCCCACCTCCTCAATTTGGGATGATTTGTTGTCTATTCAGGTATTCCACAGATGCAGGGTACATCAGGTTGATTGTGGAGATTTAATCCGCTGCTCCTGAGGCTGCTGGGTGAAATTTCCCTTTCTCTTCTTTGTTCGCACAGCTCCCGGGGTTCAGCTTTGGATTTGGACCCGCCTCTGCATGTAGATCACCTGAGGGTGTCTGTTCTTTGCTCAGACAGGACGGGGTTAAAAGAGCAACTGATTAGGGGGCTCTGGCTCACTCAGGCCGGGGGGAGGGAGGGGTATAGATGCGGGGCGAGCCTGCGGCGGCAGAGGCCGGTGTAACGTTGCACCAGCCTGAGGCGCACCATGTGTTCACCCGGGGAAGTTGTCCCTGGATCACGGGACCCTGGCAGTGGCGGGCTGCACAGGCTCCTGGGAGGGGCGGTGTGGTGACCTGTGCTCGCACACAGGCTTCTTGGTGGCGGCAGCAGCAGCCTTAGCGTCTCATGCCCGTCTCTGGAGTCCGCGCTGGACTCCACCGCAATGAGAAGCCTGTGCACCGCAGCGAAGAGTAGGCGCCCCTCACCACAATTAGATAAAGCCCGTGTGCAGCAAGGAAGACGCAATGCAGCCAAAAATAAATAAATAAAATAAATAAATTTATTTAAAAAAACAAAGAATAGATTATGCTGTTTAGAAAATATATGATAGATTTTTATAGAATAAAATTCTGTAAAACAATATATGGGGCAAAATAGAGAATAGATTAGACAAAGTAATAGATTGGACTAAGTAATCTATTTTGGAGAAAGTTTCTCTATAAATTTAGTAAATGAACTGCTCATTAACAGCATTATTATATTTATATTCAATGCAATTTGAAAATAAGGTCAGTATAGAAATTCAAATTCTTATATAAATGGTGCTCTCTGACATAGAAAACAAACTTATGGTTACCAAAGGGGAAAGGAGGTAGGGGAGGGATAAATTAGGAATTTGAGATTAGCAGATACAAACTTCTATATATAAAATAGATAAACAACAAGGTCCTACTGTATAGCACAGGGAAACTATATTCAATATCCTGTAATAAACCACCATGGAAAAGAATATGAAAAAGAATATATATATATATATATATATATATATATACATAACTGAATCACTTTGCTGTATACCAGAACTAACACAACATTGTAAATCAACTATACTTCAATTTTTAAAAATGGTGTTCTGTAGCTGATCACCCAAGAAAGGTACAGTTTTGCTCTAGCTCACCTTTCTGGTTTGCGGGTGATGCTACTTTTATATTTACCTTCACTGTCTCTTCTCTGCCAAAATGAAACTCACTATTTGGGAAACTGCACCAATTACAACCATTTTAATACTGCTATCTGCAAGTTATAATCATGGAAATCTAACCTATGTGAAATAAAATATCCCAGGAAAGCCCTGGTAAAACTTATTTGGCAATCCTTTGACAATACCAGGACTCTAGGTATTAACCAGCACAATGCCATGCTGTATAATACCTTGTCTTCTTTCTTGGTCCAGTAAGAGCTCTGGTGAACTAAGGCAAAGCTAGAGTTATGATCTAACTCCACGTAAATAGCAGAGCTTTTGATTTTGTCTCAAATGACAAAAAACAAATAAGCAAACAAAAACAATTTCTAACCTGTTTATTTGGTGCCAAGCTCTTCAGAATTCTCAGGAGTCAATATGGAGAAGTGGAGAAATGGTATGCCATTCTGGATTCTGGTTTTCGATTACCTTGATTAACTAGACACGTTTTCCAATATTAACAAACCCAGTGTATTCTAAATTATTGGTGGCAGCATTTCAAAAATCTCAAAACAAAATGCATTTTAATATAAAATTATATTTTAAGAAGGAGTAGTCAAGGAAGGGTGATGCAAATCACGTGAACAACAGGGCATCAGAGATTCTAAACAGTTAGTTGTAAATCACTGTTTTAGATATTGAGGACAGGGAATTCATGCTTTCAAAGTACAGTGCTTTTATGCACAGTGTCCAAATAGCAGCAATTTGAGACATAGGTATAACCAACCACTTCAGAAAAAGGACAGATTTAAAATGAATACTCCCTAAAACAGAAAATCAACAGAATGTTGTTAAATAAAAGTTAATGTTAATATTCTCAGGAAGGAAAATAAACCTCACAAGTGGCAACTTGTCTCACTACTCTCTCATCGTTTATATCTGAGTTCATATAGCCATGTTAGCTTGCACGTCTTAATAGATGTTAAACTAACACCACGTACCTGAATATGCATATCCCCGTTGCTTCTTTTCTGTGAGGTTGTCTTCTTTCTCTATAAGTTTGCCATATGTAAGGGAAGGCTTATAACTTTGTTTCTTTGAATCTTCTTGCAAGTCTTATATTTTCCATTATCCATGATGGTTTGGTAAATGTCACTGATGGACTGAAAATAAAGAATGGCTAGCTTTGTGGGCAAAATAGCATCTAGAAGTAGAGCATAGAAAGTAACTCAGGAGTGTGAAATGTAAAACTGAAATTTAAACATAGCTGCAGTAGTGGACTGTATAAGAAGCATGAGGAATATAGATATCTCTACTGTTTCCTCTGAGCGTGGATCAGACACTTAATCATATTTGTTTGATATTCAGCTGAAATTGGATATGAACATTTTGGAGAGAAAGAGTTATTAAACCCCGTCCCAGTAAAATTTAAATTCAAAGACATGGAAGCAACCTAAATGTCCATCAATGAATGAATGGATAAAGAAGATGTGGTACATATATACAGTGGACTATTATTCTGCCTTAAAAAAGAACGAAATAATGCCATTTGCAACAACATGGATGGACCTAGAGATTGTCATATGAATGAAGTCAGACAGAGAAAGACAAATATCATATGATATTGCTTATATGTGTATTTTTAAAAAATGGTACAAATGAACTTATTTACAGAACAGAAATAGAGTCACAGATGTAGAAAACAAACTTATGGTTACCAAGGGGGAAAGCGGGGGGGAGGGATAAATTGGGAGATTTGTATTCACATATACACACTACTATATATAAAATAGATAATTAATAAGGACCTACTGTATACAAGCACAGGGAACTCTACTCAATACTCTGTGATGACCTATATGGGAAAAGAATCTAAGAAAGTGTGGATATATGTATATGTGTAACTGATTCACTTTGCTGTACAGCAGAAACTAACACAACATTGCAAAGCAATTATACTTCAATAAAGATGTTACAAAAACATTATAAATCAACTATACTACAATAAAAAATTAATTTTAAAAAATAAAATAAAATTCTGAAAAAAATGTCTTTAAGGAAAAGTCAAACCATTGAGTTTTTTCATCCTAATAGAAAAAAAAAAAAGAAGATTGAGATAGTGAGCTAAGATTAATTTTTAAGCAAGTTATGGGAAGTAAGAAATGAGACTTTCATTTCTTCACTGAGGCCCCATAGTGATGAAATAGGCTTACACTGCAACAGAAAATCTTTAGGTTTGATAATGAGGTAAGCTCTTGATAGTGAGGCTTCTAAACACTGAAAGGGAAGTTCTGGGTTTGTCTTCTCTGAAGCTCTTTAACCTAAACAGTATAGATTCACATCTTTATGGAATGGTTTAAATGTGTCAGGGTGAAGAGAAGCAACGACTTCTCTAGTTGATTCTCATTTTTCAGGACTTTCTTCTTCTCTGTCTTTTTAAAAACCACTGTTATTGAGAAGCAAACACTACTAAAAGCCACCAGGACTGCCAAATGTGGTTGGCCAAGGTGAAAGCAACAGAAGTGCCACCAATGTTTTAGTGGAGAATTCTCAGGAATCACACTATGTTACCCTTTGTTCCATATGATCACATATATGTAACCGTCACACTATATTACCATCATTGCCTATAATAATTGATTTACTACAAACTTGGAATTGTGGGTACAGCTGCTGAAAAAAATTACTTGTGAACAAAGAGATTAGAACATATTTTCAGTGTTCTGTAAAGAGGTACAGTAGACTCTTAGTGGAAAATTTAGCACATTTCACTCTGCCTGTTGCTCTCAATATTCAAAGTCAAACTCATTTCTATTAAACTTAAATCATTCCCCTCCTATGACACTAAGTATTTTTGCTTCATCTCCAAAAATATGAAGCCAACATGTGTTGGTGGAATTTGCTTATAAAAATAAGGGGAGAAGTCCACAGTAAACAAGTAAGAAAAAGTATATCCTCATTTTAAAATATAAGTACACCAAGCTCTTCCTACTTGCGAAGTACTCTTCTAGGAACTAGAGGTACACAGATAAATGTGTCCATCACTAAAGAGTGCTCACAGACTGTTGGGAGAAGCAGACTTGGAAACAGAGAACTAAGGTGCGAAGAGATGGGTGTTGGAGTAAAGGTAGATGAAAAGTATTGTACAGATTTGCCTGGGACATTTCTAGGTTTTGCCTGTGGTCTTGGTATAATTATTTATAGGGTCCTTTCACCCTCAAAAAGTGTCCCCATTTGGACAGTAAACTGTGTGGTCACCCTATGAATAGCTATAGCTGACAAGTCTGCCTGAGGTTGTCTAGCAAAACTTCCACAGAGTTGGACAGAAAATCGAAGAGATTAAGAATGCTTTGTCACACGTGTTATCTACATCCAAAAGGAAATGAAAAAACTGGGTAGACTGACTGACTTTCATTCTTCCCAGGGTTGTCAGAGGGGTAGAATGGGAATTTAACTTATGTGTGGTGAGGGAAGAGGAACAAGGCAAGACAATCGAAACCCCTTGTTGGTATATGAAATGCATAAGAATTGTCACTAAATGAGCCATTAAACTATTAATTCCCTGAAGCTCTCAGGATTGAGAAGTGTGGTAAAAAAGAACGAGAAGCCATGATGGGGAATTTTAGAAAGACATGCTAAGGTTTAATATAAGGAAGAACATTTTGTACAAATAGAAGTGTCCTAGAGCAGGACTGGGTTGTCTGCAAGGTTGAAAGCAACATGCCCCTGGCGGTGTGCAGCAGAGGCTGAATGACTGCAGCGAGCAAACTCAGACACCAGATCAAGACTCAGACCACAGGGTTTTAGGGTCCTTTACACACTGCCCTGTGATTTTATGATTCTGCATGATGCATGGTGTCTTTTTGAGTAACTTTTAAGTAAGACTCTTGTGCTTGGGGAAACCCCTAGATGTAAATTTTTTTTTATTGTTTTAAAAAGTAGAAATATCATGAAACAAAAAGTTTGTGTAAGCTAAAACCTCTTGGGATCCACCCTGAGCACACACTAAAAAGACACCCAGGAATCTCACTGAGCTCATTTTTTGCTACTCATGCAAGGAAAGCAGCCATTAGACATGTAATATTCACAAGACATGCCTCACTCAGGCCTCCACCTCTTGGAGACATATCATTTTAAGATAGAACAGCTGCAAAGTCTTGCTTACCAGTTTGATTTGCATAGCTCTGAGTTACATAGGAAGAACCTGTGGCAAAGCTATCATTAAAGAGAAACAAAGCAGAAGACTGAACAAAGGATACATTCTGTGCAGTTTGAAGTTTAGACTGTTTCAGTAATCCTTGTCATGGTAAGAAAGATGTCTGCCCCTTCCCCCATCTGAAAACAATAGCAGACAAGTGACAAAAGAAGGCTCCCTGGAGGTAACATAGGAGCAACGAGTAGGGTGAACTAAAGGCTATACACATGAAGAGAGAGAAAGGAGTCGGCATGGACACAGGGAGAGGCAGCCAAACACCCTGCATTCACGGCACAAAGATACGTGATTAGGTTAGAATCCCTTTCACCTCTTCCCCAGTGTATTAAAGCCGGAATAGGTCAGGCCGAGGCAAAAGGAACAACATCTTGATGAAGCTCAGCTTTCCCAGAGGCCTAGGAAGGATGGCAACACAGCTAGAGCCAGAATATTTTCACCAGGCCTTTTGTATCAAATTCTCAAATATCTACATTTTCAGATTAAAATGTTTCCCAGTAAACTAGAGAGAAAAGTCTTCTGAAGGCAGTGGAAGTGACTTCAGTTCTTCAGTGGTTAAGAGTATCAGGGCTTTGGATTAAGGGAAAATAGTTTCAAACCTTTGCTGCTTACAGATTTATGGTAAAGTATTTAAATTTCTATAAGTTTTAGTCTCCACAGGTGAAAAAAATTGATAATATGCACACCATAGAGCTGTTATAGATTGTATTAGACATGTAAATTGTGCAATGCATGTAGTGTCTGGTACGTGATTACTAACAGTAAAATTTTTATTCAGCAGGGACAAATACACATTTCTGTAACATTCTCTAGTCACCATACCAAGCTCTGCCTCATTTTACATCATCACTTTCTGGCTGGTTCTTAACATTCCAACCTCTGTTCCAGCTTTGACTTGCTTCCCTAGATATTGTGAGCATCTGTCTCCCTGCTTCAAAACTTCATGCTTCCATGTTCTTTAAGAGGTATACCTAGAATCATTTATAAATCCAGTACCAACAATGGACAAAAATTTTAAATCATAAAAAGAATACATGACTTTTAGGAAATATTGTTCGTGAGTTCTGAAGGCATTCTTAATGTTTTATAACATTGACCCTGAGACCATTCATGTCAGGTAAACAAGGAACAGGTATTATTATTTTGTACCCTCCTCCCAGGAGGTTAAAATGACTCACGAAAATTCACTCAGCAATCTCAGGTGAAGAATCCCATGAGACAATCTTGAATTCTTGATCCAAAATCTGCCATTTACTATGCAAAAGTCAGCCTAGGAAGGATGATCCCAAGTGTTAATTTTAGATTATGATATTACCTTTTACCACACACTTAAAATGTTTTCTGCATGGGCCTTTGATTACCCACAGAACACAGGGAGAAGGCCACGTAAATCCCCTTCTCAACAGTTAAAGCAGTCCTTGTCACCAAAACTATCATGTGTTAGATCACATCAGTGTCTGTGACATAGGCCTTGGCTTCTCAGGATCTACTCATTAGAAGTGAGTTTATGTGCCTTAAAACATATGGCCTTGATATATGATCCCAGAGCAAAAGAGCAAGGTATTTCAAGCTGGCCACAATTTTATTGACTCTTACAGACTTACTTTGTAGTCATTCCAATAAACTAGATGAGAGATTTCTGATGCTCCAAGCTATCCAGTCCCCAGGACTCCATTTCATGATTCAGTCCGACTAAACAACACAAGAGTGCTTTTGTGTGACACTGTGACCACAGGGATAAATAATTGCTTAGTAATTCTCTTTGAGGCAGAAAATTCTAAACATGGAGAAACCATTTCCCCTTAATGGGAGCCAGAAATCCTGTAAGTGCTTGAAATGGCATTCACAAGTCTGAATGGTAAACAGATAAAAACAGGAGCGCACCAGTTGCACAAATGACTTGCTTGTCACAAACTTGTCATTGCAGTAATCTAACATTTCTTTCACAGAGCCCGGTCGAAAGTATGGAACAAACAGGCCCTGCTGACGTTTTGGCTCTGCTAAGCCTTCCTCCGAGCTAAAGCATCTGCAGCATCTTCCTGTTCTAGACCCTTTATCTGTTGAAGTTAGTTGATACTGTACATGTCAAAGAAATGTTTGACTATTGCATTAACAAATTGATGACAAGCAAGTTATTCCTGCAACTGAAATGCCTCTGCTTTTAGCAGGCTGCCATTTTGACCTTCATCTTATTATACAGAAGAACCCAAACAGAGCAGAGCATTGGGGACATAGCATATTGTTGCCCCAGGCTTGGGACCACCTGTCTAGGGCTTAGGTGCAGCGGTATAGTGAACACACCAGGCAGTTTCATCAAGTTTATGGATGGGATTTTTCTGGTAAAACATAAATAGTATAAGCACATTGGACTGTCCCAAGGATCCCTGTTGCTGGGATAAAATGAGCCACATAGAAATTCATTTCCTCCCGCACCCTCTTCACCCCAAACACACACATGTGCGTACACAGGTCTGTATATACTTTATAAATCGTTAATACAGAAGTCCCCCCTTATTCACGGTTTCACCTTCCCTGGTTTCAGTTACCCACAGTCAACTGCAATATGAAAATAGTAAATGGAAAATTTCAGAAATAAACAGTTCATTCATTTTAAATTGTGCACCATTCTGAGTAGCATGATGAACTCTCACACCGTTCCACCTGGGATGTAAATCATCCCTTTGTCCAGTGTATCCTACTGCGTAGTCACTTAGTAGGAGGCTCAATTATCAGATCCACTGAGTCGGCAGTGCTTGTGTTCAAGTCACCCTATTTTACTTAATAATGGCCCCAGAGCACAAGAGCAGTGATGCTGGCAAATTGGATATGCCAAAGAGAAGCTGTAAAGTGTTTCCTTTAGTTGAAAAGGTGAAAGTTATCAACGTACAAAAAAAAAATCGTATGCTGAGGTTGCCAAGATCTCTGGTAAGAACGAATCTTCCATCCATGAAATTGTGAAGAAGGAAAAAGAAATTCATGCTAGTTTTGCTGTCGCACCTCAAACTGCAATAGCTATGGCCACAGTGCATGATAAGTGCTCAGTTAAGATGGAAAAGTCATTAAATTTGTACAAAAAGATATTTTGAGACAGAGACAGAGAGACCACATTCACATAACTTTTACTACAGTATATTGTTATATTTGTTCTATTTTATTATTGTTGTTAATCTCTTACTGTGTCTGGCTTATCATAGGTATGTATGTATAGCAAAAAATTTAGTGTATAGGGGGTTTGGCACTATCCGTAGTTTCAGGCATCCATTGGGGTTCTTGGAACCTATCCCCCTCAGATAAGGGTGGAATACTGTAGCTGGAAGAGTTAATGAAAATTATATACCAGTTTTACACAGTTTTTGCCAGTTCTTGGATTTCCTCCTATCCGTAGCCTTTCCTCACCTCCTCCTCATTCAGCATGACATCTGGAGCAATCTAAGCCTAATCAGAGCCACGCCCTTATCCCCTAGAAAATGAGGTACATCGATCAGCCTCCTCACAGAAACCTGGGACAGCCCTTTCTCAGAAACCACCAGTACATCTCCAACCTCAGCAGCCAGTAGGGAGTGCTGATACACTGTGCAACTTCAGACTCTCGCCTTCCTGTTTGAGGAGCCCTCCGCTCCCAGGGGGAACCACCCTTGGTGTTTCCTGAGTGTGCGTCTGGTGGGTCCCAGGCTTATCAGCAAATACACCAGAGCTGGAGCCTGTAACAGGAGCCTTGCCTATTGCCTCCAAGCATTCTGCCTCTGCTGGTGTCTTAGGCGGATCAGCACTTGGAACAATGGAGCTTTCGCCCCCAAAGACTTTGGCCTTTTCATAAAGCTGAGCTTCTCTTGTTCACCAAGGTGTCAGGTGCCCTGAATTCTTTTCAGACCCTTGGTTAAGGGTGCATTGATAGTGTCTTATCTGGTTTAAATATTGACAGAAAAACTTGCATTCTCAGACTTATTTTCTTTCTGGCGCCCCAGGTGCTTTCATTTTTAAAAGTCTTGTGTAAAAATGATGATCATTGTTCAGCCATGAGAACCGAAATTTCTTGCCAAAGTAGTGATGGGGCTTAACTTTCTTCTAGATTTGGCAAATGTATCACAGTACTGTCTCCCAGATGAAATGTTTTACTCCCATCCCAAGTATCTCAGGCTGTAATCTATACCGCAGCTTTGTTACCTCAGGAGACAGGTGGGAAAGGTGTGTGATGAGGGTCCTGGTTTGCACAGTTAAGGATATTGCCCCTGGAAAAGAAAGTGAAGGGAGTTTGAGGTGGCAGTGATATCTTCTGTCAAAGAAAACATGTAAATGAACCATTTGAATTTTAAATGGAATTTTAGTGACTTTTTTCTTCCTTCTTAAAGTTCCTAATATGATTTTTGTAATGATTTTCTGTTTTCTTTCTTAATAGAACGTAAATGGCAAAGAAATGATATGCTATTTTTGATTCAGGAAAAAATAAAAATCTTTTTTATGGGAACTCTCTTTTTAAATACACGTTAGGGAATAGATAATGGCAGCAACAAAAAAATGTTCTCTCTTCCTATTCAGAGGGATAGATGATTAGTGTATGTGCTTTTAATATATATTTACTTATTTGATTGTCTATTTTAAGAAAGGAAGGAAGTAAAGAAAAACTCTCATGCTGGAGTAATTTCATTAGATTCATAGAATGGTGGGGCTGGAAAGAAGCTTGATGAGAGGGCTCTGTCTCTGTGTCACACTCCCACTTTACAGATGTGGATACTGAGACCCAAACATCTCAGTTATAACAGGAACAAAGGTACACAACAATATTGTGGCAGAGCTAGGCCTAAATCGAGGTCTAACTTTCAATTCAGGCAATATTCTCTCAGAAATTACATTATTTTTTTAAAAACTTTCTTTTAAACAAAGAGTAATTTACATCGATGTGCTTAAATCTAATAAGACATTTGCTTTTGGAAAAACCAGGTCTACAAATTGGCTAAGCCAATTCAGGGATGTACATTTGAACAGTATGGAGACATTTCTTCCCAAGCTGTATTTTCTCTGAGTCGTATAAGGAACCATTATAATTTCAATTATTTCTTTTTTCCTACAAGATTTCAAAGAAACACTTCTCCATTCCCATTTTGGCACCTGAAAACATGTATTTTTAAATGGGTCTATAATTATTCCTTTAATAAATATTCATTTAAGTAGGTCATATTCTAACATTCTTGGAGATAAAAAATCTTTTATCAGATTAAAAGAAATCTGTTTTTTATTCCCACTTTTAGCCACGTTTGAGTTGGTCTTCGTAATCGTCAGTTTCAACAAAGCATTAAGTTAAAACATCAATGTTTTTGTTTGTTTTGGTTCTTTCAGTTTAACACAAGGGAAAAAAATACAAAATGCATTTACCTTTTTGCAGCTATGATAATTCTATACTCTGTTTTTCACTTATGCAAAACTTATTTTTGAGGGTTTTCTTTTTGTTTCATTTCTCTATTTTTGAATTTTCTAAACATCTGTACCATGGCTGGTGGCGAGAGTAGCAGTGGCTGGCACTTTTCCTCCACGTTTTGAGAGAAAGAGAATTGGCTGGAATAAAACCTTGCTTTCCATATGGTTGACTTGAAATACTGCATTGAAAAGGTATCGTCTCTTTTTCTTTTCTGAAACCAGAGGTGAAGCCCAGAAACAAATAGCAATATTGATGCCAAACCACCTGTTGATTCACATCAAAAAAATCCTTGGCAATGCATCCCGTACTTCATCAGTTGAAAAACCTAAATGGATGAATGATCTTTGTGCATTAGTAGCATCGTATCAGCAATAGATACTGCTGGTCATTCACTTAAGAAAGCCTAGATTCTACACATAGTCGAGAAATGAATTGAAAGATTTGCTTTTGATCGCTTTGTAAGTATGTTTGGCTGTGAAGTGTTTATTGATTCCTGGAATAGTTGGACCGAGTGTCAGGGACAGTGAAGAGGAGAAGATGACACTAGTGCTTTCTTTTACCTTGATTAATTCTAGTTAGGAAAAGCAGTAGTCTTTGTCTTATCAATTTTTTAATGTAAAATATTTCAAGCATATAAAAGTATAAAGAATAATGTGAACATACAAGAATCCATCATCCAAGTTAAACAAACCTCAATCAATGTGGAAAAATTTTTTCCCAACCTGTTTTTTATCATATGTTATTTGTGAAGTACACAAATTAAGTGTATAGCTTGATGAGCTTTTATGTAAGTATACATCCATGCAACAATATTCATTCCAAGATATACAAAACATTCACAACACCTAGGAAGAATCCCTCATGCCCCCTTATAGGCAATATCCTCCAAAACTTTAACAAAATGTTAAAAACAAGCAAAACTCTTCTGATCTCTGTCATCATGAATTACCTTTACATAAGCCATGTATTATGACTTACATAAAATGCGTTCTACTGTATGTATCACTAAAATCTGAGTCTCTAATTGTTAGACATTATTTCTAGTATTTCCCAATCACCACCAGAATTGTAGTTAACATTTTTGTACATGTTTGTACACAGAGGAGGAAATGCTAAACTGTAAGAAATAATGCATTTTGAAATTTTTATTATATATTTTTTATTTTTTAAATTAAACTTTACTAAGAACTATAAAATTTCTCTCTTTAAAATGGTAGTACCAATTTACATTCTCATTAGCAATCTATGAGATCTTCTCCACATGCTTCACAACATTTTGGAATGGCCATAGTTTTTACATTTTTGTCAGACTGAGGGGGATTGAATAATATATAGTTTAAAATTTTTTTCACTTATAAACCACTGGGATTTCCTCATGTGTGTTGCCTATTTGTACCTTCACCCTTGTTTTTATTGGGGTATTTGTTTTGCTATTGTTGTTTTGGACAGCTTTTGGTTTTGGTTTTGGTGGTGGTTGTAATATTCTGGATTCTCATCCTTTGGGCAATATAGATTGCAAATGTCCTTTCCCAATATTCAGTTTCTCTTTTAACTGTGTCTGTAGTAGCATTTATTTTTAAGAGTTTCTAATTTTAATGCAGTTAAATTTATTGATATTTTCCTTTATGGTTTGTGCTCTTATGTCATTTTAAAAAATCCTTCCATGTGACAAGATCCTTAAGAAACCTTCCTATATTTTCTTCTAACAGTTTTAAAGTTTTGCCTTTTACATTTAGATCTCTAATCTTCTTGGCATTTATTTTTGTATATGGTATCTTACATGCATCATATTTTATTCTTTTTCCATGTGGATAACCCAATTATCCCAGCACCATTTAACAAATTAGTCATCCTTACCCACTAATTTGTAATGCCATCTTTCGCCTACATCAAATCTGTTTATTAGGATCTTTATCCAGTGGACTGTTTCTCTATTCTTGTGCTAACACAAAAGTGCCTTAATTACCATAGCTTTATAATATTCTTGTTATTTGGTAAGGTAAATCTCTCTACATTGTTCTTCTTTAAAGTTCTCTTGGCTCTTCTTGGCCTTTTGCTATTCAATATGAATTTAAGGGTTAGTCAGTCAAGTTTGGCAAAAGCCCTGCTGAATTTTGTTTGTATTTACATTAACTTTAGAGAATAATCTGGAGGAAAATGGATATTCTTATAACACAGTGTCTTTCTGACATTAAGACTATATTCCTCTACTTAATCAGCTCTTCCTTCAAGTTCTTTAATAATGTTTTATAATTTTCACCATAAAGGTCTCGCTTGAACCTGTTTTGTTAGAGTTCCTCTCATATAACTTAGTTTTCATGATATTATTTTAGAATCTGTTTTCCACTGTATTGTTTATTGGTTATTATTGGTGTATGCTCAGCAACTTTGCTGAACTCTCTCATTAGTTCCACTGGCTAAACTGAAATTCTCTTAGGTTTTCTACATAGACATGTATATCATCAGTAAATAATTCCAACTTGTCCCTTAACTTTCAATTCTTAAATGTTCAATTTCTTTTTCCTGTCATATTGCATTACTGAGAACTCTATATAGCATGGAGTAGAAGCAGTGATATTCGGAATGCTCTGTTTCTTTCTTTAATGGAAATGCTTTGGAAATGTGGCATTTGCTTAGGATTTTGATAAATCAAAATTATTGTAAGAAAGTTCCCATCAGGGCTTCCCTGGTGGCGCAGTGGTTGAGAGTCCGCCTGCCGATGCAGGGGATGCGGGTTCGTGCCCCGGTCTGGGAAGATCCCACATGCCGCGGAGTGGCTGGGCCCGTGAGCCATGGCAGCTGAGCCTGCGCGTCCGGAGCCTGTGCTCCGCAACGGGAGAGGCCACGGCACTGAGAGGCCCTCGTACCGCAAGAAAAAAATAAAAGAAAGTTCCCATCATCTATTTAAAGTTTGCTAAGCATTTTTAATCAAGAATATTAGTTGAATTTTATATAATGCATTTTCTGCATCAATAATATGATTAAAATTTCCCATTAATATGTTAATATTTTATGTGATATTAATACATTTCTTGATAGTAAACACTTCTTACATTCCCGCAAAAAAACTTTACTTGGTCCTGTTGTGTTTTTTAAATCCACTCTTGACTTTAATTTGCTGATAGTTTAATAGTATGTTTGCATGGGGAGATTAGTCTTTAATTTTCTTTTCTTAAAACTGTTGTTGCAGAGTTTTCGTGTCATGGTGATACTAACCTCATAAAATAAGTTGAGCAACATTTCTTTCTTATTTTTTTTTCTATTTCTGAAATAGTTTTTATATTATACAGATTACCTATTCTGAAGATTTGGTTAAATTTGCCTCTAAAATCATCTGGACCTGTTATTTTCGGTTAGTAGGGGGTAGGTAGTATAGGGTGGACTTTTGATTATCATCAGTTCCTTTTCTTCCATGGCTATTGGTTTATTCAAGGGTTATATTTCTTCTTAAGTCAATTTTAAGAAGTTGTTTTTGGAAAATATACAATTAGCAGTTAATCTACACTTTTAAATTTATTTGTACAAAGCTCTTCATAAAGTCTTATGATTTTTAATTTTATCTTTAATTATGTCCCCTTCTTATTCCTAATATTATTTATGTTAGCCTCGTCTCTTCTCTTACTAGCTGTTAGACATTTTTCTGTTTCATTAACTTTTTTCAAAAATTGGCTTTTGATTTTGCTTATCCATTTTATTGTGTCTTTGTATTCTATATCATTACTTTCTGCTTTTGTCAACATTATTTTTTTTACTCTACTTTATTATTTAGATAATTTTTTCTAGATTCCTGAGTTGAATTATTACTCATTTAATTTTAATACTTCTTATTGTTTTTCAAAATAAATCGGTCTCTAAATTCTCATTCAAGTTTCTCATTAGCTGCATAGCATGTGTTGATATGTAGTTTTGTTCAATTTTAAATATTTTGTAGTATCTCTTTTGATTTATTTTTAACCCTTAAGTTATTTAGAAGTGTTTGTTTCTATGGACTTCCCTGGTGGTCCAGTGATTAAGACTCTGTTCTTCCACTGCAGGGGGTGTGGATTTGATCCCTGGTCGGGGAACTAAGATCCTGCATGCCGCTCAGCGCAGCCCAAAATAAAAAAGTGTACATTTCTATTTTCTAAACATATATTTGCTCTATTTTTATTACTGATTCTGAATTTAATTGCACTATAATAAGATGTGTTTCATATAACTTTGATTGAAAAAAATGTTTTAAAAATTCTTTTTAGTACATGGATTTTACTGCTGGGCTTGAAGTCCATAGGTAGCTTATGTTTTTCTTTAGTGCTCATACTAAAATTTTTATATGTATACCTAACTACATATTTTTCTAATAAAAAATAAAATCCACTTCTTAGTATTTTTGGCTTTGTCCTTAATGTAAAAAAATAAATAAATAAAATGTGTCTAGCATGTTTTATCTACTTCCTAAGTATCATTCTCATTATTGTAATTGTTGAATAGAGTTTTAGTTTTACTTACTTGTTTTAAACATGTCCCAAAATAATTATCATTTATTTTTATAATCAACACTTTATTGTATTTACTCATAGTTTTAGTTACTACTATGCACACCATTATTTGTGGATTCTATTGCTTCCTTTCTGGATTTACTCTCCTTCTTGTTGAATTGCATCTTTCTCTAATTCTCTAGGGAGGGCCCTGGGTAGTACACTCTTTATGTATACCTAAAAATGTCTTTATTTTATCTTTTACCTTAAATAACAATTTAACTGGGTGTTTTTGCTCAGCATTTGAAGATATTACTCAATCATATCTTAGACTATTGTTCTGTCAACTATCATTACTTAAGAAAAGTCTGCTATTGATCTATTTTTCATCTCTTTTTAAGTACTCTGCCTTTTCCCTCTGGTAACTTATTGGAGTTTTTCTATATCCTTAATATCTTATAGTTTCTCTGAAATGTGTTTAGATGTGAATTTATTTTAAATTATCAGTCATGGACTAAGGATATATTTTCTAATCTCAAGACTCTAATTCTGGAAAATTCTCAGCTTTTTTTTTTCTTTTATTGTATATTTGTCATTACCTTCATTTTATTCTTCTGGGATTTTTATAGCTACATTCTGGTGTTTCCCAGTCAATTTACCATATCTCAACCGCTTTTTCATTTTCTAAAAGCATATTTTACTTCCCGCGATTTTTTTTTTCTGAGTGAATTCCTTAATATCACTTTCCAACTCACTTAATCCTCTCCTTGAAACTGCCCAATCTTAAATTATCCCATCTATTGCATTTTTATGTCAGTGAACATTTTTTTTCATTTTTAAGATTTCTGATTGATTTTTATTCATCTATTCTTATCTTGTCTATTTTTATTTAATAATTTCTTGTTCTTTTTACAGGTATGATTCTTTTATTTATCTCTGAACATTGCAAATATACTCATTTTGAAGTCATTGTCAGACAGTTCTATAAAATCAAATTTATCTGGAGTGAATGTTCCAATTATTAATTTTGTGGTTGTTTTGCGTTCCTATACACTAACAATGAAAGATCAGAAAGAGAAATTAAGGAAACAATCCCATTTACCATTGTATCAAAAAGAATAAAATACCTAGGAATAAACCTACCTTGCTATGTTTTAGAATTTTGTTTTGCAGGTTCATGTGGGTCATAAGGCTGTTTTGTCTTGCCTGTTGGTAAGCTCTCTCTCTCTCTCTCTCTCTCTCTCTCTCTCTCTCTTTTAATTTTTTCATACCTCCCTGGCTAATGGTTTTCCAGTTGCCCCTATCTGCATTCCTGGCTTTCTAGTCCTAATCCAAATCTTACAAAGGTGTCCTTTCGGCTTACCTTTAGGAATATTAGATCTCAAGGCTGAGGCTGTATCTTCATCCTTCCACCTTTCAGTGCCTTCAGCTCTGTATAAGCTCTTGCCCCAGGCAGCAGTTGGCCATACTTTGTGTAGACTCTTGTTGAAGTAGTAAGACAGACTTAGATCCACCATTTCATATGGAAACTTTTTGGCCCCATTACTTCAAAGACCTAGACTCCCAGCCACCTCTATGTGCTTATGGATCCAGATTTCAGTAGGCTTATGGCTTCAGCCCTCCTCACTGCTTTTTTCTTTGCAGAAATGATTACTTTCTTTTTAAGTCTCACTCTGCCTCTTTAGTTTTATTCATTTTATATTGTATCAGTTTTTCAGTTATCAGTATATGTTGGACAACACTCCTTTGATTTTTACCTTTCATTTAGATACATCATTTTAAAACAAATATTATAAATAATAGTTATTATTATTGAATGTTTAATGGTGCTGGGCACTGAACTTTATAGATACTATTTTATTCAATTCTCTCTATAATCAGTTATTTTTATTTACATTTCATAAACTAGGAAATTGATATAAACAAGCTAAATAAATTTCCTCTTAGGAAAGAGGTTATGACTAGTAAATGGCAGAAGTAATATTTGAGCTCAGTTTTCTCCACTACCAAAACTAGTATTCTTTTTTTTTTTTCTTGCGGTACACAGGCCTGTCACTGCCGTGTCCTCTCCCGTTGCGGAGCCCAGCTCCGGACGCGCAGGCTCAGCGGCCATGGCTCACAGGCCCAGCCGCTCTGCGGCACGTGGGATCCTCCCGGACTGGGGCACAAACCCGTGTCCCCTGCATCGGCAGGCGGACTCTCAACCACTGTGCCACCAGGGAAGCCCAAAACTAGTATTCTTAAAGTACTATCCTATGGTTAGATTTTGTGGGTTTTTTTAAGCCTATGTTATAGTGTTTATTTTAATAATAAACTAATTAACTTAATATTTATTGTTGTTAAAATTATATCTGGTACTATCTCAGAAACTTTATTTACTACTTTCTATGTTTTTCTGCATCCTTGGCCCTCTCTCTCTCTCTTTTTCTCTTTTGGTATATGACTATATTATTTGTTTGTTATCAATCTAGCAATTTGGGAATTTTAAAGCACAGTTTATTCTTCTAGTAATGATTACTGTTATTTTTTTTAATATTTAGACCTATTTTTTAAAATTATCAACATTAATGAAATTGTATGCTGTATAAAATGAGAAATTTAGGATGCTGCTCCTTCAATCCTCTCCTCCTACCCACTTTCTCAGTTTTTGTTATAATGCATTAGTCAGGTATAGATTATTATGCATCTCTATGATACAGCTGTGGAGAGGATAATCACAAAAAGCTGGATCATTTATTTTGGTAATAGCTTCTAGCACAAAGTAGGTGCTTAATAAATGTTTGTTGAGTATGAAATGAATAGACCTATTTTGTGTGCACACACATGCACACGGAGAAAGAAAACATAGCTAAGATCTCTTTAGTCTCCCTCTACTGCTGGATGACCCACTTATTCATGTTTTTAAACCTTGGATTCTGTAACTGTGGCACTGCCATATGATTTAATAAACACTCTTTCTGTCAGTACTTTTGTTGGGCAAACACATGCTTTGTGAATCAATGCTTTACAGTCAATGAGCGTCTATCCAAGTTAGTTCAATTCATAGCTATTCCCACATTGGCCCCTTGTGCCCTACCCTATCCCTATAAATAATTAGTATATTTGGCAACGCCCAGTCTCACAGCCCATTTTCTTACAAAATAGTTCATGTTGTTTACTATTTAAATAGAGGAATTTTGAAATAGTTCTTTTTTAAGGGTAGTTCTTAAAATCCCCAATTATTGTTAAAGGAAATTCTTTATAGAAGTTGCTAGGCAAATTGGATTTTCCATTGAATACCACTAGATCTTACCAAGAAACTTAATGATGATCTGCAACATGCTAGAATAAAAATACTGTGCTTCTATTGTAGCAAAGCAGATTAAATAAAACAATGTAGATTAACAAGAAGAAAGCAAACTAGCATAAACTGGGTCATTTGCTGATGTGCAAATTTTATAAAAATTGTAATGACACTTTGATCAATTTATAAGTACATATTATTCATGTTTATAAGAACACTCAAGCCTTCTATGTGACATGATTTTAACAATCTTTTATACATAAGATCAGTCTGAAATTAAATGGTTTTCCTAGCTGTTTCCATTCTTTAAATTGTAAAAATGACTTTTTATTATTCCCTATTTAAAAGGCATTGAACTGGGAATCAGGAGACTTGATTTCTAGTCCCAGTTGTATCATTTAACTAGCTCTATGACTTTGGGTAATTTGTTGAACTCTTTGAGTCAGTTTCTTCATTTATAAATGTAAAGAGTTGGGTTTGATGCTCTGTAAATCCCCTTCCAGTGCTCATGTCTAGTATCAATATCATGTGTGTGTCTCTCTCTATTGTATATAAATACTCACATATAAAAACTCGTATATAAAAACTTAACTGCATGTAAGTTCCATACATCAATATCCTAAGTTAATCAACAGAATTCATAAGGAGATATCCAAGAACGGGATTAATTTTCCCCTGAAGAAGGCAGTTGAATTTAGCCAATAGATAAATAACTGGGAGTTACTGTAGGTTCCTGATCAGGACTGACATGACAAAAGCAGTATTTTCAAAATACTGTTAGGTAGTAGTGTACAGAATGGATAAGAATGGAAGAAATTTGAACTACAGACTAGACAGACATTATGCCAAGGTTCAGGATTAGGTAAGGAGAGTCTGGAATATAGTGATACTCTAGAGATGAAGTGGAAGCAAAAGATATGAAGGTACTGAGATGTATATTTGTTCAAAAAAATCTAAAAAGATTATAAAAAGAAAAATTTTGAAAGAGGAAATACAAATGTCTGATAAACATATGAAAAAGTATTTCAACTCACTAACACCCAAAGACATTATTTATAAAAATAATAATCCTCAATGCTGATAAATGTTCAGTAAAACTGTCATTCATATAATAGTGATGAGGGGACATGTGTTGACACGAAATTCTGCAAAGTAATATGGCATTAGATTATCAAGAACGTTTCTTTAAAAATGTGTCTTTTGGCCCAGTCATTTAATTTCTAGGAATCTATCTATAGGAACCAGAAACTCAGACAAAGATTTGTATACAAAGACTTGTTCATCACAATGTCATTTATAAAAGTGAAAGAAGAGAAGATCTTAAATATTTAATCAAAGAAATTATTAAGCAAATTATGGAACATACATATATAATTATATAATAATTATTAACTACATAGTTATTAAAGATATTTTAAGTAATTATTTTACTAGGAAATGTTCATGAAACATTGTAACTGAAAATACCTGATCCAAAAGAAACTTGTATACCTAACATGATCCCCAAATGATCCCAAATTAGAAAAATGAATGTAACCAAAAATGTATTTGGTTACAATCAAAGGAAATAAATTAGAATATGAATAGTACTAGTACCTCTGTATGATGGAATTAAATGATATTTTATTTCTTCTTTTTCTTAAACTTTCTAAATATTCTAAAAATACTCTAATGATTAGAAAAGTAAAATTTTTAAGCAAACAGCAAATAATCTAAATAAAAATAATTCCAACTCTGATACTAATTCAACTTAAGAAAAGAACGCATGTCTACTATTTATCACTTCATAAAGGGATTTAAATGTTTTGCTTTTCCAATTTATTAAGCTTTTGAAGTATTTAAAATATCAATTTTTAGAATCTTAATCATATTAAATATGATATATATTTTCTGAATCATATCATATAGTTTCAATTGCCCAGTGTTTCCCAGAATTTCTTTCTCTTTTTTAGATTCTTGTACATTTGCCTTAGATTATCAGCCTGCACTTTGACATTGCAGAACCTCATTTTTTTTAGTCCATCAATTAGCTCTGACATTAATATGCTCAGACCACATTTACATGTATATGAGATTATCACAAGGGAAGAAATCTAGAGCACTCTTTATGTTTTCAATTGTTTTTAACTCCTAAATTTCTCATATTGTAAAAATTTCATAATCTAATAATAGCATTTTGAGTAATTGAAACAGATGAAAATGAAGTAAAGGACACAGCCAGTGTCTCTATAGAGTCACTTTTATTGGGTGGCATGTGCTACTACTGATAACATTTATCAGGCACCCATCTCAAGAGGAGAATCTCGGCTGCTCTGTGTAAGAATGAATAAACATAACAACTAACTTGGCTCTGTACCCAGAATTTAGCCAAAAAAGAAACCCAGTTGGATGCCAGAAAGAATGAACCACATAAAGTTTTATCGGCCCAAAATACACAAGTAACTTAGTCTGCCCTTTTTCTAACAAAAGTGTATAAGTAAAAATGTAATCTTAAAAAATCTGGATTCCTTACACTGGCCAATGGCATAGTGCTGGAGTAACTAAAAATTTCCAGACCACACCCTTTTTCCTTTCTGCCAGGAGAATGACCACTCTCTCTCCAGCTCAGGCCTCCACTGACTACAAGTTAACCCAGAACGAGTTGTACACAAGCTCATCTCTTTTACTGAACTGTAAGTCTAACGAAGGCAGAGGCCTTGTCCTATTTATCCTTGTCTCCTCAGGTTCTGGCAAAGTGCATAACTGTTGAATGAACTAATGAAAGATCAGCAACTTAGTTTAGATGATTTTAGTAACTATACAAATAACCTAAGGGAAGAGTTACTTGGATACAAATGCTCACACCCTATGTGTAGGTTATTGTACATTAACCTATGATTGGTTAATTATATAACCAATTTTACTAGTATTTAGGTAAGTTCCTTTACAATGATGTTATCACCAAATCATGAACATCTTTGGGAGTAAACATCTTTCAAGAACATATTTTTCCACAAGGCTAAGAGTTAAAGAGTTAAAGCTTAAGAGCTCTTGCAGTAATTAATGTGACACTCACAACAAGTTACTACATCTCTCTGAATCTCAATTTCCTCATCTGAAACATGGGAATAGTAATAATACTTAACTCATAATCCTTGTTGTGGGGATCCGATGAGATCTTGCATATCAAACAGCACCATGCCTGGCTAAGCCCTTGGGCTATTACTACTACAATCAGTGCCTCCCAGGTCAGCTATGTGTACTTGCACATGCATCTTGAGAACTGGTACAGAAGGTACAGAGGTATACTAGCGGTGCTGTCCCTGGATATAGAATCAGAGAGCTGCATAAGTGCATAAGCCAGTGCTTTTCGGGCTTCAAAAAATAGCATAAGAATTACTTGGGAAGCTTGTTAAAAACGTAGATCTTTGAGTTCCACCTCAAGAGACACTCATTCAGTTTAGTTGCTCTGGGGTGAGACTCTGAAATATGTCTTTCTAACATGTTCCTCAGGAGATTCTGGTGTAGGTGGTCCCAGACCAAGCCCTAAGTCACCCTGATATCATAACTCCATCCCAGCCTAGATTGTGTATCATCTCCAGCCCATAGCATCATTCCTTAGGACTCAGTCTGTCTGCTTCATACTGTGTGGCTTTACTACCCCACCCCCTCAGCTCACCCATTAAAAGCAGAAGAGAAGAATAGGAAAGATAGGGTCAATTGGGAAAACTTGAGTAGCTGCAGTAAATTATCTATTTTGTATTATTTGGACTAATGATCTTCTGCATTAGTCCAAAAGTGAGTGGACTTGAGAGGTAAGCTTGAATTTAAGAATGATAGTTTTCCCCAGATAACTATAGAATGACTGACAATAGTGAAGTTTATCTCCTTTTTTTTTGCGGTACACGGGCCTCTCACTCACTGTTGTGGCCTCTCCCGTTGCGCAGCACAGCCTCCGGAAGCGCAGGCTCAGCGACCATGGCTCACGGGCCTAGCCACTCCGGGGCATGTGGGATCTTCCCGGACCGGGGCACGAACCCGTGTCCCCTGCATCGGCAGGCGGACTCTCAAACACTGCGCCACCAGGGAAGCCCTCTCTCCTTTTTTTTAAATGGGATTGCTATCTATAGAACTTAGATGAATAAGCACAATTGAAGTGCAAAGTGTTAAATGCATGCTCTGATTTAGTCAATCCATTTGCACATTGAAGTAATTAGGATGTATTTAAAAAGCATTCTGCTTTCAATACTTTGTTCTCCATTTCCTACAAATCAAATTAGTGCGGGGTAGATTTGATTTTGACATCATTTTGAAAATATTTTCTTTTTCTTTTTTTAATTTTCTTAGAATTACATTTTTACAAAGTTCAAAACACAACCAACTGTGACTAAATTCATAAAAACAAAACAGAAAGTCCAAAGTGCAAGAAAATGAAAAACAGCACAGAATAATATGCAGTAGAACAACGTAAATCATATCTCACAAATATAGTTGTAATAACACCCCTTATCCATGTCTGATCAATTAACAACAAATACTTATTCAGATAGCAAATAGCTCATTCTTTTACTTTTGATTGAGAGTCCCAAACTTAATTATTCATCTCAGTCCAGATAAATATGAAAAGGCAGCCAAATCTTAGAAAAATCTTAACCGTCTCCTGTTTTCATTGTACTATATGTAATGGAATGAATGAGTGTGAAGAAAGAATATGAAGGTTGTTTTCCTTGTTTGTTAACAAAGCATTCAAACAAGATTATTTATTTTTTAAGTAGTTAGATTTGGCAGAACCAAGACACGTTTATGGAGCTATGTTTCACAGACAAAGACAAACCTGAGGTTAAATTCCAACTCTGCACACTATTATCTTTGACAAATTATTTCACCCTCCTCAGCCTCAGTTTTCACATCGGTAAAATGAGGGTAATATAATATCTACATTGCAGAATTATTTTCTTATCATGCAATATTGTATTGGAAGTGCCTGTAATTTAATATGCACTCAATAAATGGCAGTTATTATTATTAATTCAAGAAGAAAGTTTGGAGGGATAAGAACCCAAAATCCTCAGAAGAAAAAAATACTAAACAAAAATATTCTGTGTTCTTAACTTCCCCAGAGACTATTTACAAGAGTCACCAATTTTATCCTACAATTTTATCAGGAATCCTGCAGGATGGATTGTTTTGCCTTTATAATCTTCTTGCCACCCAGATTGCTGTTCTTAATGTACATCAGTGACCTCAAAATACATGTTGATAAATACCCTTTATACAACTGAAGTGCATATTTGAATGACTATAATTTTTTAATGCCAATTATTATCAGTCTTTTGCTGAAGATAAACAGTACTTTGGACTGAGCACAGATTAGATAAGTCTAATTCCCCTTACTTTTTCTATACTACTCTTATAGTTTTAGAAGTTTACTTGTTTATGCACAGAAGTGAAAGAGAGATAGACAGAATGGACAAGAATAGTAGACTCATTTGTGCTTCTTAGGATACAAAGATGGTGTCCTGTTCTGCCTTGTCTTCAGTGACTAGCTCTGTGTTTCATATATATAAAGTGTTCATTAAATGTTTGTCAAATTAAGTAAATGAGAAACAAAATGCTAAGAAAATATCTTTAGAGCATAAAGGAGCCAGCTCAGAAGTAGTATATGCAGGTAGTAGGCAAAGAGCTTAAAACTTATTTATGGACATCAACACTGCTTTAGTTACATGGCTCCATGTGGAATGTCAGCCATTTTTATTGAGAGCCACTAATTCTTAGCTGGAGGAAGCAGCTAAACTGGGAGAAACAACTGATCTTCAGTCAGAAAGCCACGACATGATCTTCATTTCAGGGCTGGAAGGAGCCATGGAGATTTTCTAATCCAAGGGCCTCGTTTCTCAGCTAAGAGAGTGTAATGACTTACCCAAACACTTGGTGGCAAAGTTTACTGATACTCAAATTTTGATTTCCTGATTCTGGTCCAATTCATTTTATATTGTACTATGCTGCCTTTGTGTCCACAGACTGTCTCCCTGAGGATTCCCATATACCCACTGTGGCTTCTCTTTCTCTGACCAAGGCCATGAAATAAAGCATCCAGCAATGCATCTGATTACAATCATCTCACCTATTATGGCATTTTCCATAGACCCTATAAAGCCAAAATAAAGAGGTTCTTCCTTGTCTGTTAATTCAATCTTTATCAAGAAATAATAATAAATTATTATTATTATTTATAATAATAAATTGTAACAATAAATTATTATTATTTATATAATTATGAATTATAATAATAAATTATTATTAACCATTAACATCTCATCCAAATTACTTTAGCTCCTTTTTAAGTGATTGTTAGCTGATGCTGAGGGGAATGGAGAAGAAAGAACTATTATAATTTGAGGAGAAAGTGAAGTTCTGTCCTTGGGGTGTTACCCAGGGGAAGACAAGGCCAGGTGGGCTGTGACCATGGGCATCCAGAATACCTAGGAAGTCACTCAAGGATTTGAATGTTAGAGAAAGAGAGGGAAGATGAGAAGCGGTGAGGGAATAGAAGAAAGAGGAAGGAAAAAGGGGGATGGTGTTACAGGTAGACTTAATAGTTTGGTCTTTTGGTTTATGGTTTACTGTATTTGTAACTCCTGTGCTCAATGGAAAAGCCTTGTGTTCAGGGCGTTTGTGTCCTATTACAATTTATTTATATTGCCACTGTCAAGTAATGACTAGAATTCCTTGAATCGAGTATTAATGACATCCATAAAAGGAGAAATAAAGCATTCGGTAGGTAAATATCTTCCCCAGCCACCTAAAGAATGGAGGGAGTGTTGATGGGCTGTTGATGGTGAGTTAAACTGGCATACCAGGAATTTTTATAAATGGTTTTCCCATGCTCCACTGAATCTGTTGCTGAGACTTTAGTTGTATACCAGCTGTGCGTGCAAAATCTCATAATTATTCTTACTGTATTAAGCATTTTATAGCAATTTTAGCTCTAAAATGCTACGCCATAGTTTTTATGCAAGTGTACCAGACATGTAAGCTGTTCCAATGAAAACATTTCCTTTCATTTAGACACGTGGTTTTAGGTTTCCAAACTTAGCTCTTTGCATTGATGGAAGAATCTTTAGGACAGACATCAGGTTTTTTGGAGGGAGAAGGGGGGAGGCAGTTGGATGTTCTTGCACGTACTTTATTTCTTCAAGCAGCCTTATCAGAAAAGGGGCATTTCATTAATTGTACAGTACTGATATTGTACAGTACTGAGCTGCTGAGTGCAGCTCCCCACAGCCTGTCCTGTTGAGAAAGGCACTGGAGAGGAAGCGAGGGTTATCTCTGCATCCCTCTGGGGTATAATGACAAACAGGCAGAAGAACTTGGACTTAACCTCTCTGCAGAAGGCTGACACCTTTAATACTGCTGCACATGCTGCTGCACCCTGCAGTGGCAAGTCTTGGGCCCGAGCCCAAAGCTGGTATAGAGTTTGAACCCCTGGCATTCTGGCCCAGGGCCAAGTGCTATCAATGGAACCCCACTGACACCTTTAGTTATTCTTCCTAGATTAGGATAGTAATTTACTTGTCTCTTTGATTTCAAGTGTCTGGTTTTGTTTCCAGATGCCTCCCAGCTCATCTGTATTCCAGGGGTTTCAAAAGACTTTAACCTCATTGGTTCTTCTCTTTGTCAGTTCCATTTGGTGAACGCAGGAGGGATACAGAGACCAGAAAGCAGTACGGGAGGAGGGTTGTGTGTGTGTGAGGTAGGGGCATGTGGGAAGGGCCTGGTGAGACTGCAGGAATAAATAAAAGGCATATTCACTTTCAGAATATCAGCTGTTATACCAGAGCAAGTCAGGATGGAGTATAAGAAGTAATGCATAGGACAATGTATTAAAAAATGTCATTAGATAGATTCATGTGTAAAAGCCTTCCAACCAACACTAATCTCAGACTTCCCCAAACGATTGCAATATATGAAAGAGATGGAGAGACCATAGAAATTTTATCCCAATGCCAATAAGGTAACAGCACTTGGATTTTAACATGCTATGGTGGGAAAAGGCATTTATGCAGGGGTGTCATTTCATGTTTACAAGGCCCTGTCTAGAACTGTTTATTGATTTTACTGCAGTTCTTTCTCCAGGACCCTGTAGATAGATAATTGCTAGAAATGTCCATCATTAGAAGAGCAACAAGTGCAACCATCGCACTAGGAAAAAGATACACATAGAACCCTAGCAGGCATCAAATGGTGGGGGGAAGAGTCACACAATAGCACGTGCAGCTATAACTCCAGGCACACACACACACAACATCCTGTGTAGCCACTGCACTGAGAAAATACACACAGCCCCCCATGCAGCCATCACACATCAGGAAAATACACACATGACACCCCTATGCAACCATCACACCAGGTAAAAACACAGACATAAAATGCTAAGTCAATAGGAGTGAACAGCTCATAAAAGCCTACTGGAATAGATCACATCACAGCCAGGTACATCTGTTCTCAGCACTAACCATTATCGTTAGCTTAAAATGCTTAAAATCACTGCGCATCCTCAGGTCTAGGGACAGATTATTCCAAGCAGATTCTGCTAAATAGATTTGGCAATGCAATGAAAGGGACTTCTACTACATTAAAGTGGTGCATTTTGCATCTCAAAGGCCATCAGCTATATTTGGAGAAACTGTGTGATTGAAGAGCAATGCTATAGGATGGGATAGCAATTTTTCTGGCCCTTCTAAATCTGAGGGTGATTTTGACCCCAACTTGAGTTAAGTGTACAAATGAATGGGAAGCTATCAGACTGGGAGGTGACTAATAAAAGCAGAATTGGAAGCAGCTTTCATCTGTGCTCCAAAGTAAGCCACTCCATCCTGTTTTAAACTGGAACTCTCAGGTGGGATGTCATCCAGAGGTCTTAGTGAGGTCAAACTTCAAGCCATCGACTTGAGATAAATAAGCAGTAACTACAACCCTTGCTTCATAGGGTTGTCTGCCCAACTGGGGGGAATAAAGGAACCACCCACCTCTTCTTTTGCCAGTGCCTTCTCTTTATCCTTTCGTCTTGGTCTGTGATGTTATCCTAACTGTGTGACACAGGGGTTACAGCACTGCGAGGGAAACTCGGCGTGTCCTTCTGAAGAGTGGCCCAAAAAAATAGTTAGAAAGAGTTTCAAGCTTGCAGTTCCATGTTTCAATTATAGTGGCTTATGTGTTTCTACTGAGTGAGACATGTTTCAAACTAGCTTGTTAAGAATGATTTACACCATAATTCTAGGAAAAAACAAATGTGAGTGACTGAGATTTGAAAGGGAAGAGTAGGGGGGAAGTGCCAGACTAAATGAATCCTAAGTAAATAGGGTGAGGTTGGGTCTTTTTTTTTTTTTTTTTTTGGTGTTTTTGTTTGTTTGCTTTTTTAAAAAAAACAAAAGAGAAAATGTATGAATTGTTAATAATTACTTCTCTCACCTGGGTGAAATAAAGCAAAAGAAAACAGAATTGCTCCATGTAAAAGCAAATTTTCAGGAGAGGACATGTGTTTCTCTTAAATTTGCAAGATAGCATCTTACTGGGAATAAGTGGTACTGGAAATAAGAACTAAGAATTCCACTTTTTTTCCAAATGTGGCAGAAAAGGTTTTGTTAGGGTGAGATAAGCATTTTCCATAAAACAATGGGGTAGTGATGAGGTAATTACATGGTGACTGGGACACACTGCATGGCATACTGGAGAAATTGCATGATACCTACGTGATAGCTATAGTAACTCTCGTTATCGCTGCCTTATTATCTCCTGATAACTATATAATTAGTTTGTGTCACCAAAGCACCCTAAACGTATGCCCGTTTCAGCTACTCTGGTAGGAAAAAAATAAATAAACTTTTTTGCAAGGGGGAAAAAAAGCTAATGAAGAAAGTTGCCAAGAACAGATATTTTGTAATCTGTGCTAAATCTCTGCTGGAAAACATGAACAGTAACGAAGCTGAGAAGACAGTAAAAGAAATTCGGGGCAAGGTGCCAGACGCCCAGACGGAAGGAGAATGTGGACCAAAAGATTGCGACAATCGGGTAATTATGGTTTATGAATTTCAGCTTTAATCTGTAGTTCAGTGAGTCCTGATTAAATATCTGTTAAACACAATTAAAGTTTGTTTTTGTATTTCACCGTCTTGATCAGAATAATTAGAGACTGCGTGTTTCATGTCAAAAGTAGCAAGAGGAATTTTAGTGAATGAACATCGTTTTTAAAAGCCATTTGTAGCACCAGCTGTTGGCATTATTTTATATTTTAGTGTTATCAGCATAAAGATGGTCCTCTGGATGCTGAATAGTTTCTAACAGGACAAAGATGTTATGCTGTCATGATGGGCCTGTGCTGATGAAGCTGAAATGTTTAAGGGCTAATGTTCACTGAGACAGTGGACAGGGGAGATGCAGGTCAGGGAAGCAGGTCTTTTTGGTGAGTGAAGAAGGAAACCATTTGAGTTAAGTTTATCCACGTGAGAATCTGAGGGAGGAAGTTTCTCATGGTATAGTCACGTGTGTTAACACCTGCACCTGCTGGTTAGCTTATTCAGACAGGTTGTATACAGTGCCTGAGGGAAGGGCACAAGAAAGGTGTGATGGGAAGTGCCGGAATCTGGCCTGGTTGGTTCTTGGCTAAAAATCGGTGTCTTTTATTTTTATTTTTAGAGTTAATAGAAGATAGTGCTGAAAGAACTTATTAATAATTCTTTGGCTAGAGATAACAGTATGACTTCCGCAGAAAGGACAAGTTAGAATATAAGTTGGATTAACTGCAACTGGGTAAAGGAATAAAATAAGACTCTACAAACCAAAACGAAGACTATGATTTCCATACTCATGTGCCAGAAGTGAGGCTGGAGAGTTGTAAGTCACTATCTCTTTAAAAATTATAAGAGGGTATATGTAAAAATTTCTATGTAGCTGTAAAGAAATGATATGATACTATCTTGCTTGCTATTTGAAATTTGAGTATCTGGAATATTTTGAACCCAGTGATAGAATGATGGCCCCCTCCCCCAAAGATGTCCGTGTCCTAATCCTCAGGACCTGTGAATACATTGCCTTACATAGCAAAAGGGACTTTGCAGATGTGAGTAAATTAGGATCTTAAGATGGGGAGATTACTCTGGATTATCTGGGTAGGCCTGAGGTAATCTCAAGGGTTTTTGTAAAGGAAAGAAGGAGGCAGGAGGGTCAGAGTCAGAGAAGGAGATATGACAAAGGAAGCAGAGTCAAAGAGAGAGCGAGATTTGAAGATGCTAGACTGCTGGCTTTGAAGATAGAGGAAGGGGCTGTGAGCCAAGGAGTGCAGGCTGCCTCTAGAAGCTGGAAAAGACAAGGAGGGGGATTCTCTCCTCGAATCTCCAGAAAGATGCAGCCCACTGACACCTCGATTAAGGATTTCTGACCTCCAGAACTCTAACAGATTTCTATTGTTTAAGTCATTAAGTTTGTGGTACTTAGTTACAGCAGCAATAGGAAACCAATACAGTCCCCATGAACTTGCTCCATGGATTTGATATCCATTCAAAAGTTGTCCAGTTAAAAGTGCACCTGGGTATGAGAAAAATAAGCCTCTATAAATTTAATTTTCTGAGGCCCATTCTCCAGGCTCTCTGTCATTTGGAGGTACCTGCTATGGTAAGAATTAAGAAAGCCTATGTATTATGAATTAAAATCACGGGCAAATTCAACCCCATCCCCCAGCGCCACTTACCAGCAATGCATTCCACATGAATGGAAGTGTTTACAGGAAGGGAGGATTGGAGAGTGAGAATAATTTTTCTAACAACAGTAGCAGTTAACATCTGAACCACAGGTTGAACCATTTCACTTTGCCAATGTTCGATCATTTTGACTTTTAGAAATGGCAATTTCATATGGTTCAACATACCCAGTATTTTTGTTTGTTTTGTTTTGCTACTATGTTATTTTTTTTTACCCAATGTTATTTCATTTGAACCTTCTAGGACTTGCATTAAAAATTTTCCCCCAAATTTTGCAATTAATAAATGTCAGAGTTATGTAGAATTTAGGCTAATAAAATGCTTATATATTCAGGTAAAAATGAGATTGAATCCCAACTGGTCAATGATATTTTAGCAGAGTTGAGGATGCAGGCATGTATCTCATTCCAAAAAGTAACAGTCTAAAACTCATAAGAAAGCTTTAGAGTAAAGTGAGTTTTACCCTAATAGACAAAGAAAATGATTAGGGGAAAAAAAAACCAAAAAACCTCAAATACACAATGGTTGAAACTTGCTACCTAGCATCTTTGTATTCAAAAGAACATATACCATCACAGAGGAAGCTGGGAAAGCAAGCACAGCGCTTTAGAATGGTACTGCTTGAAAGGACTCCTTGCCTCCTCCAATTTAGGGCTTCCATTGAAATTCTGGTGAAAGCTATGGACCCTCTCCCCAAAAGAGGACATAATACCTTTTCAGAGGATTCACAGAACGCATAAAGCCTAATGGTGGACCTCAGATTAATTATCCCTGGTTTACAATTTTGTTCTAAGAAAAGCACTGTGGGACTAATTCATCCCACATAATTTGAAACCAGAATTATGAAATCCCTATTTGTCACATGATTTTGAAACAGTCATCAATGTACATTGAGGTCCAGTCTTTTAATTAGTAATTTTGATGCTAACGGGTAGGAAAGTGTATTTTTTTTTTTAAGCATTTGAGGTGCATTTAAAGAACCATTGGGCTGAAAAGCACTGGTATTGCCCTTGTTTACTGTTCATTCTGTTATTGTTCAATTATTCTTTTATTCACTCATTCAGCAAATACTTATTGAGCCCCCTACTGTTCTAGGCACTGGGAAAATAATAGTGAGCAGGACTCACAAGGTCTTCGTCCTCATGAAACATTCTAGTTAGGGGAGATAGTTAATAAATATGTAGACATACTAGCACACACTGATAAGTGAAATGAAGAAAATAAGAGTATAACCTAATAGAGATAGAGTGTACAAAGATGGCCTCTGGCTGAGACTTGAATGATCTTAGAAACCAGCCATGTGAAGGTCTAGAGGAAATTGGAACAGCAACAGCAAAGACTCTGAGGCTAAAATGAGTTAGGCATGTGAATTATGAAATAAGGTCAGGGAGTAAGGAGAAGTATATTGGAGATGTGATCAGAAGAGGAGTCAGAAACCAGATTATGCAGGCTTCAGGGTGAGAAGTTTGAATTTTATTCTAGTTGTGGTGAGCAGCTATTGGAGATTTATGTAGTAGGATCTGATTTCACATTTGAGAAAATCGTTGTAGTTGCTGTAGAGAGATAATGAAGTGTAGAGGAGCAAGAAGAGAAGTAATCCCAACTAATAGTTAAGAAAGTGTCCGGAACTGAAGATAATAAGGAGATTACACTCATGACAGTGTAATATATTGCTTCATGGAGATTTTGAGATGTCTTATGTTGAGCAGCCAAGAGAGCAGAAACTGATTTATGATGTGTAGCAGCATCTCCTGTCTTTGGTCTATTAAAGGATTATTTTGGCCTAAAAATGTTCTTCCTTAGAGGAAGAGGGAAAGGAAATGTGAACACAGTCTAACAATGTTTGCAAATGAAGCAGAGTTATTTGGTGGGGGGAGGATTGTTAAAGATATTGAGAAAGTCACCAGTAACAGGGCACCTCAGTAGGTAAGGGGGTGACTGAGAGTTTGGGCTCATTTTACTAAGGTTTATCACAAGTCTACCTCTTCTCCTAAAGCCTGCCTAAGATCACATGTCATCTAAACTCTTCTTCTGCCCCCTTTAAATATGAGTTTAAATGTCCTGATTCTTCGCCACCATCTACCCTTCAAGGTAGTCTACAGAGAAGCATACTGCAGTGATTGGGGGCAAATGTAACTTGAATAAACATCAGAAAAGAAAAAAATTATGTTATGTTTATAGGTGTTTCCCAATAGAATTAAAAGATGGAGTCCAGGGATAGATATTAGTATAATGTATTGGGACTTTAGTGAGTCACCAACATTTCTTGAATTAAGTTTAGTTCTATTATACTTTGTCAACCAATTGAAATCCTTTAATAAATGGTAAATCATAATAAATACACCCAGGAATAATGGCCTGTGTAAAACTTGGTAATTTATTGTTAGCTTCTGGACAACTTATTTTCACTAATAAACTAGAAAATTATATGAATCATTTCTCAATGATATTCATAAATAGTGTTAACTGGTGAAATATGTAATTATATATGAAAGTATATCTAGAAAATCATTCAGAAGGCAAGGAGTAGGAGCCTCTTCCACCAGGACATTCCTATGAAACCAGAGGTTACAGCTTCAGGGTAAGTGTGAAGAGATGAGAAAACTGCACTAGAATTAAGGGTAACTAACTGAAAGTGATATTGAATTTCATAATCAGAGTTTCTAGAATGGCCTTGCAATTTATATTGCCAGGGAAACATGAGCATAATAGTGTAGTATTATGGAATAATCTTATTGCATGTACCAAAAACAACTAGGTACTAAATATGAAAGACATATTGCACATACTAAATGTACTGAGTTTATTTAAATGAAGGCTTAACAAATGGTTGTTGTTATTGTTTTGTTGTTTTAATTAAAGTTGAAAATCTTAAAATAGAATTTCCTGCCCTTCTGCCACCCCAGGTCTTTCTGCTGCTTTAAAACCTTCCCTCCCTTCAGTTCCCAAACTGCCCTTTCTCTGGGGAACAGAATGTAATTCATCCTATCTAAATTTCAAGAATGACTATTCCCACTCGAGAGCATATCAAAGCTGCGAAGAGAATACAGAACTTTTAACAACCAGAGTTATTCATACCAGCTCATCTGCTACCTCCTAATAAAACTGGTTGTTAATCTTTCCTGATTTGTCTACATCTTTCAGGTAATAAAAGTGTCTAAACCATAATGCATTCTTCCAGAGAAGATAATCAGGTAACTTAATACCTCTCTGCTCAGCGACACAATATCCCTTTGTATCCAGTCCTGAATTGGATTGACATTTTTAGCTGACACTTTACATCAAAGGTCACTTTGCTCAGTTCACTATCTGATCTTTTTTATTGTCTTCTAGCATATTCCTAATTCTCAAAAAGATTTCTTCATCCCTGGCAGTATACTGAGAGCTTCCAATTTCATTATCTCATTGGTATATTTCGTTAATTATTAAGATCTCTCTAATTGTAAGTCTCTCTTCCCAGGAATGTGTCTGAGTCCCATCATTAGGAATACTAATAATCAGAATATTTTGACCACCAAAAGTATAGTTAAGTTGGGCATAACCCTGAACTGCCAAAGGAAACAGAGAAGTCTCAAGTAGAAAGAGCTCTCCTAACTGTAATGATTTCATAAGGGCCCATTCATTACTTAGTAAATTTTCTTAAAATGGATTGAGTCAATGTGAATAAAAGATTTAGTTTCCTTCATTTATTTATGTTGAGCCATTCAACTCATACAGGTTGGAAAACAATTTTCAAGGCAAGACCAACTAGTGTTTTGTGACAACATAGATGTGACATTCTGAAAGGTATCTTTTATTTTCCCTCCAGTTTTGGCTATCTCTACCCCCTTAAAAAAAGAAAAGCATAAAAATATTATGATCTAATAAAATAACAGAACTACCGAAACCTATTTACTGAGAAATAAACTTAGTAAAATGTTTGGTACTCTCGAGGTTATTGACAAAAAAGATTGGACAGAAATTTAAAAATTAAAACTACATTAGGAAATAATATCAAAGAAATATGAAAAACATGGTGACTTTCTAGATTCTAAAAGCCCTGAAAATAAAGTACTGCTACTAGAACTAAGGGGGATAGAATCAAAAGAGAGATCACAAGAGAATATCCAGCTTTAAAAAGGAAGTCTGAGAGCTGAGGAAGAGATATATTTTGAATAAAACTTTCAAATAATAGAGCATTTACCAAGGTATGAATAGTCTATAGAGTGCAAGTTAGCCTATCTCCCAAGGAGATTTGATAGTAAACGTAGATGAGATTGGGAGTGTAGGGAGGATTTAAAGGAAAAGGTCAATATAGGTTAAATGAGGAAATAGAGCTGTTGGGAGATATTTTGAAAATCGTGAGTTCGTACTATGTAACTGTTCATCTTTATCCTACTTTGTAGAAACAATGTGTGAGCAAATCCAGAAATGGAGGGAAGCCCACAGGAAGGAAACAAAGAATTAACTTTTCACTGGCACATTTATTCTGTTTTGTTTTGTTTTTTAAACTGTTTATATTGGATAGTGGGATGTTGTTACCTTTCATTGCTAGAGAGGATAAAAAAGGAAAAGAAAAAAGAATGGAAGGCAACAATACCTATGTTATCTCCCAATGCATTTTTCAATGACTCTGATCCAACTTTCAGTTTCAAGCTGTTTAAATCTATCTCACTGATGGGCCCAAAACTAGTGCTCACATGTTTGGGACAATTAAAGTCAGCAGGATCTGTGGCTCCCTAACCCAGACTTTATTGTATAAGGAGTAAACAGCCACTTGTAATTTAGTGAGTAAGTGCAGGTCTTTCATGATGCACATACCAGCTCCACTGTAAACCGATCAATTTCTGTGCTTGGCAGTGGCATTCATAAGGCCCCTACGGAGCATTATCCCATGCCTGAGGGTCATTACTCTTCCACAGAAGCACTGACAGTTGTGATGAATGGCGGGACCTGGGAAGAGGAGTGTTTGGATGTTTAAACAGATTACATTTTCCTTTTAGAGCAGTAGACATTAGATCACATCTTAGACTGTCTACCCATGTGGACAGTGAGGATGAAATCAGTGCAACTCTTATGTGACTAGTGAGATTCAGGTGTACCAATAATTGTTTCTATTGAGGGGAATGTACTTGACTTTGCATCCTGTCACAATATTGTACGTGCTACCATGCAATAGGTGATAGTCATATACAGCTTCTGAGATGCTGGGCCATCAACAAGCATGAGAGCCCGTCCATCACTATTATCTACAATAAGACTCATTACCTGCCAGCCAGTAAACATCCCATTTACACCATCTGCAATGAATTAAAAAGTGATGAAAAGAATCAGGATCTGTTTGAGTTGCAACATGATTGTCAAGTTTATTTTCATCTCTGGAAGCCCTTCAGTTCTTTGATAAACTTTAGGGGAAAAAATATGTGATGAAGAAGCTCACGAATAGTCTGGCAGTGACAATTGTCAGGTTTTTAATCAGGAATTTACAAATACAATAGGCCTCTTAAAATCTAAGAAAAGTCCAGGCCTTTGTCAATTACCCTTTTCAGCTCTCCCCTCTCTCTCTGGTTTTCAGGGGTGCGGGAACTGGGAATCCATGTTTGATACTCCTAAATTGATACCGACTACAGTGAGAAATATTTCATAAAAATGTATATTTCAACATAAACTCTGAGGCAAAGCTAGCACTGTATCCAGAAAGGAAGTAATGATTAGTCTAATTTACACATGTAGTGATTTCTTTGGCTAGTGCGAGTTCCATGTTCTATGGTAAGGTTCTCTGTAACAGTTCCTGCTTGAAGAAGTTGTTGGGGTATTAAAAAGATACAGAGGTCTACTGGCACTTGAGGCTATGTAATTTGTATATAAGCAAACGAGCTGTCTGTCCAGATTACACATGGGGGCTGTCCAGTGGTAGAAACTGCAGAGCAGAAGAGTAAATAGGGATATCAGACAAACCACATGAGAAGTAGCAGGAGGATTTGACATTTATTCATACACATCACCTTATATTAGCAGAACCTCTTGTTTTTGCACCTTCCTTTTTCTTCATCAGATATTCCAACAGCAGGGAAATAACTTTCAATCTTACCTTGAAGATGGGGCTTCTCAGTGTTGCCCAAGGTACTGCTCTGAGCAAAGAGACCAATTCTGAAATGAGGATATTGAAGATAAGCCCTTCTGAAAATAGCCCTGGCCATGCAATAGGATTTTACTCCCAGAAATCCATCTCTTCCTCCCACAAATTGCCCTTGTGGTAGTAATATAGGAAGGAGATTATATATTACCTCATCTCCTTACAGAAAAAAGGACAAGTGCTATGGGAAAGCTTTGTGTCTTTTAATCATTCTAGGCATCCCCTGCCTTCAATATTTCACTAAAGAGGTCCTCAGTTGCCTTTAGAAAGACACTCTAGTGAGAGAGAAAGAAACAGAGTGATGAAAATGATGACCTCATCTGGAAAGGCTTTCTAAACAAAAGGGATAAACTAGCTGTGACCCCCGTCCTCAAATCTGTGAAGCAGACAAGGATAGAAAGGTAGCATGAAGTATGACTAACTCTTCAAAATTTTGCTTGGTAACTGTTCCACCTGACACTATAATTTAGCAGGAGACATCATTTTTTTTTTTAATCACAAGCTCATCTTTATGTTTTTAGGGGAAAAAAACGTAAATCTCTATGTAGAAGATTTTGAGGGCTACTGACCTTAACTGTGCTGGAAATAAGGAAAAGAAATGTCACACTGTGGGAATAAGGAAGCTATTTTGCAAAACCTAGCAAGGGAGTGAATGAGTTTCATTCTCCCTCTCCCTTCTCATCTACCCAATTCCGAACTCATACACTGTATTAATTCCATTAGGACAAAGTTAATTGCTGATGGGGTCACATACAAGTATAGACTTTGCTTCTCTAGAAATAAAATCTGATTATATTTGAGGCGTTCAGTCCTGAACAGCACATTTTTAAACTACAAGTAGTTTGTACCAGATAAGAATGTACCAGATAAGTTAAACTGTGAATTTATGGTGTTCATTTTAACTAATAAATTTTACCAGTCTAATACTAAGGTTGAGTTAGGAAAGTTATAATTAATCTCTAATAGCATCAGAAAATGGAAGCCCGTATGCTTTTAATAAATGTACACATAATCAAATGCAAAATCCTGATTTCCTTCACTGATTTGCCAAGGATCAAAGAAATACTTTAGGAAGGATGGTTAGAAGAGGCTGTTTGGGAAAATGGAAGTTAAATTATAGTTCAATTTATTATATTTTTCCTAAAAAATAACTTAATGTACATGCCAGAAATTGGTAAAAATTGAGCTACTATGCTCATGAAGTGTTAATACTTTATGTGCCACATCCTAGATCTATGTAGAAAACAAAATGGTGGAGTTCTTAAGGTCTTTTTTTACTGTCACTGATATCTAGTTGCTTTGGCAGTCTTATGGTAAAGTCTTGGACTGGATTGCTTCTCAAGTCTAAATGCCCAATTAAACATGAGGCATTACTCTCGGTTACTTTCTTGGCAAGACACCATATAACTGTCCCATGAAATAAACCTAGATTTAGAGAGAAGAGGGTAAATTTTTGAAGCTACATTGAAGACACTTCTTGGAGTGACCCAACATCAGTAGTCCAGCTTGGACTTATTTTTTGTGCTTATATAAAATAGTGTTGTTGAAAAAAATAATTCTGAGGTCAGAAATGTAACACAGAGTAATAGGCACAATCTTCACATGCATCAAATGTGTAAGCTTCCACCTTGGTCATGAATGAGCAAATAGAGTGAGACCATATTGGAATACCTGACCTTTGTATCTAGCTTCATCCTACTCTACCAAACACAAGAAGATTGTGTGTGTGTGTGTGTGTGTGTGTGTGTGTGTGTGTGTGTGTGTGTGTGTTTAAAACAACAACAAACATGGATCAAATTGCCGGGTATAACAGCCAGTGGCCACATCTGCAGCAAAGACTTTTTTGTGGGAGCTCCAAAAGCTCATAACCATGGAGTGAACCATAATTATACTGTTTAGAAACCCATGTCAGAGAAAAAGCTCTTTTGACTTTATTTCCCCTATTTATGTTGGGCTACTTGGAAACAGGCCATAGGAACATTTACTGAATCTCTGTAACTTTTCTGTTAGTTCGATGGTTGTAAAGTAGAATGGAGTAGTGAATGACTGAGGAAAGTAAAAAACCAGGAGGATTCAAGTAAAAAGTTCAAAAAGGTGCCTCTGTCCTTGACTCCATCATCTTTTTAGATTAGATTTCATAATTCTTGAGGTCTTTTCCCTTGATGTCTGCTGCCAGAGAACTTTAGCTAGAGACAAGGAAATAGAGTTAAGCTGTAATAGTAAATAGATACAAAGATATCTGGAATCTCCATGTTTTTAGCTGCAGATATTTCTATTTATTTATGGACTTAAAAGTGGTCTAAAACAATAAAAGTTCTGTGAGGTTTATTTCTTTAAAGACCGTATTGAGAAGTTTACAGAAACATCTGGGACACGATCAGAGTATGTCTAGTCATAGCCTCACATCTACTTACATCCTTTCTGGTCTCGCTAGTAACGTACCTTATAGGCTAGGAGAAGATTTTACATCGAGTACCATATAATGAGTGGCAACTTTGCTTAGAATAATTTGTAAGAGTAGAATTTGAAATATCTACAGTTTCCATAGAAGAGCACTTTTTTTCTGAATATCCCACTTTTGATCTAACACTCTTTTCTTTACTTAGTTGCATATATACCCCTTTCTTCATTTCCATCTGTCACATGTTGTCTGTCCTTAAGGCCCATCTCAAAGTCCACTACTTTTATGCAGCCCTTCATGCCTACTTCTCTTCATCTTTCTCTGTAGCAAAGGTCATTGATTCCTCCTAGGGACTCCTCTCCCCACAATTTTTGGTGGTGCTTGTATGAAACTTAGTACTTAATTTGTGTCATCATCTGGTATTAGTCTAATTCTTCTGCCAGATGTTAATTCTTTAAGTGAAAGAAGTTTACTTGATATAATGTCTTGAACATAGTAGATTCTCAATAAATATTACAACTCAAATTGAATCTCTTTCATTGTAAACAGGAAATTTTTTTGAGTTTTCCATACTACTTAAAGGACAGACTTATAAATAAAAGCATCTCTATATTCAAAATTAGAAAGAGAATGAAAGTAATTTTTAATCCTTGTGAGTCTATAAGCTCCCTTTGTTTCATATGCTCAGGCATCTTTTATTCCAGATCCCCTTTAGAAAAATTTATCTTAAGCTCTGTATATTCAAAAGACAACTCAAATTATGATTTTTAAAATGGGGAACAAATACACAAACAGGAAGAAAATAAAGAGATCTAGAATGGGACCAGGGGACTTCCCTGGTGGCACAGTGGTTAGGAATCCTCCTGACAATGCAGGGGACATGGGTTCGAGCCCTGGGCTGGGAGGATCCCACATGCTGCGGAGCAACTAAGCCCGTGTGCCACACTACTGAGCCTGCTCTCTAGAGCCCGCGAGCCACAACTGCTGAGACCACGTGCTGCAACTACTGAAGCCTGAGCACCTAGAGCCCCTGCCCCGCAACAAGAGAAGCCACTGCAACGAGAAGCCTGCGCACCGCAACAGAGTAGCCCCCGCTCAACAGAGTAGCCCCTGCTAGTTTCGCTGCAACTAGCGAAAGCCAGTGCACAGCAACGAAAAACCCAACACAGACAAAAAAAAGGCAAAAAGAATGAGACCAGAAAATAAGAAATTATAATTTCTTCCTAAAGGGTAAATGTAAGTCCTTAAGGACAAGTAAAAAAAACGAAAAATTAGGGCTTCCCTGGTGGCGCAGTGGTTGAGAGTCCGCCTCCTGATGCAGGGGACAGGGGTTCGTGCCCTGGTCCAGGAAGATCCCACATGCCGCGGAGCGGCTGGGCCCGTGAGCCATGGCCGCTGAGCCTGTG
>NC_041214.2:99634778-99698322 GCF_002837175.3 Physeter macrocephalus
AAAAAAAAAAAAAAAAAAAAAAGAAAAGAAAAATTACAAAGCTGAAACAACACACTTATTGTCTTCAAGGCTTCCTCCATAAGTGAAAAGGAAACAGAGTTGAAGGATGGCAGTCTTGTCCAGCATCATGTTTACACAAAGCTATAGACAAATCCACTTGCAGTTTGGACTTCAGTTTATTCACAGTGAATGTGAGTCAGTTTGATAAATGTATGTGCTTTATGCCAGTCACCAAAAAAACTGTGGAATAAGTGATGTAAATACAACCAGCTACTGAACTAAACTATACTCAGGAAATATTTTAATTGCATAAGAAAAATAGGATCAGATGTGATAAGTGAGAAAAATAATTAAAGAAGATATAGTTATATAGAAGTAGAAAGGATATTTTATAGAAAGAAAATTGAGGATGCACAGTGAGGAAAGCAAAAAAGAAGAAGGATATTTGGAGTCAATTGCCCAAGCAAGAAAAATGTCAAGTACAAAGTACACTTCTTAACTGATAGGTTAACCAAAAGTCTAATATCAGCATCAGTTTTTTAAAAAAGTCAACTTGTAACCCGTTATGAAATCAATCCTGCCACAGCTTTCCAAGAAAGAATATTCTTAGTGTAATGAGTTAGAGAAATTAAAACAGAGAAAGGCTCAAAGGTAGACAGTAGTAAGTTGTTTATGTCCTAAATTGGTCATCATTAGCACTTTTATAGTTTAGTGGAAATTGCCGTGTGAAAGCCAAATTTCTATTTACAAAAAGAAAATGATGCTGTAATAGAGAATGGATTGTACTGCATAGACTTAAGACATGAGGAACCATTGTGGTACCGGTAATGGTACCATGGCGAAAAAATCAGCAGTGAGGATATACATTGAACACTGAACAGAATTTTGCCATTAATTTAAATATATTTTAGAAAAGGAAGTAGAAATATAAGACTGATAGAAGAATTGTTGTATATAATTGTCCCACTCTACTAGATCATGTACTACAAAGTTAACACTTAAAGAAAATATTCAGCACACTCATACACAAGGTGGACTGCTTAAGAAAAGGTCTTATTTTTAAGTTATAAGGACTGGTGAACAAGACTATCTAAAATGAACAAATAGAATGCTCTTTGGTTGGATAGACATTTAGTAAAATGTCATAAAAGGATTTTGTTTCCTTGAATAAGTGGAACATCTGCCATTATATAGAATAGCTATAGAATTGTCATCCTTCGTATTTTCTCAGTAGCCAAAGGTCAGAAATAAATATAGTAATACCTTGGTATATTAAGAGGCTTTCATATGTTTGTTTATTTCTTTGGGTACTTTTTTCTTTAACCACTGTGAAGAAGTTATTTTCTTATCCATGACTAGTTTTCTTCAAGGTAGGTTTTCAGGTCCTAATAAATATAAAGAAATGAGATTCCTACATCCATTTTTTGTGCTCTTTTTGCTTTATATTAATGTTTAAGAAATAATCCAGCCGTGTTTTAAAATGATTTTCTTTTGGTATACGTAGAGGTGAACTCGATTCTGAGAATAACTGAGAGGCTGGGACTCTGCAGCTCCTTAGATATCAGTTGCATGAGAGAAGGGAGATGATCTAAGAGATCAGTACCACAGGTCAGCTCCCCACAGGTTTCCATCATACCTGAATTGACGATGAACAAAGGCTACAGCCATTGGATTCCTGCACAGTGCTTTGTGCAAAATAAGTATGAATTTTCCTTTTTCCTCTCAACCCCAAGCAAGCAGGAATTCACAATATAATTGATAGTAGTTCCAAAACCATGGCCATAAGGCCAAAACCTGAGTGAGGCATAGAATATGCATATAGACATGTATCTACATGTCAGGGAACTACATGGTTTTTGATCAGGACTGATCTGAGTGGAAATTTAAACCTACTGTAACCAAAAGCCATCTTATTCAACTGGCTTCATTTAAATGCATAAATGCTATTTGAGAAAAAAGAAGATATCCAAGTACACTAATAAAAATTACTTGATTATAAATTGTGTCGAGATGGCACATCTATCGCCGATGAAAGCAGTGCTATGTCGGTGCCCTAAGAATTACAAACAGTAGAAAATTAATATAAAAAAATGAAAATGTACCCTTTAAATAATGCTGCAAACAGGTTTAAACCATCTTCCATTCAGTGATGGAACTTTTATGTCTCCTTATTTTAAGCTTTACACATAGCTGTATTGTAAACTTTACACATATATAGGCCCTTCATAAATACTTGTTTCATTAAAAAATTAGGTAACTGAATGAAAGTTGTAAGCTCTTATGTAACATTAGGGAAAAGGGGCCTTCTAAATCTGCAGGTCTATAGTTTACACACACACACACACACACACACACACACACACACACACACACACACACCCTACTAATCATTTGTACATCCCATCACTACCCAAAGCATCTTCCACTCCAGGAGTCCACTTTCTTTTCCAATTACTATCCATGAGACCCTTTCCTCAGGCTCTGGCACTAGGATCATTTTAAAATTCTCTTCTTTTGCCCTTTACTTCCCATTTAATCAATCACTAAATTCTACCAGTTCTCCCCCAACAACATCTCTTGAGTTGGCCTCTTTATTTTCAGGACCTCCCAGTGGGCCTGGAGAAGATGGCCCTCATCTCCTTTCTGAACCGCTAGAAATAGGCCACCCTTCCTTCAGGCTGTTTTCAGAAAACAATCCTTTAAGCATCTAAAATAATTGCCCTCACCCATCAGTTTCTTCATCCCATTTCTTGGTTTAGGATTCTACTCTTCTTCTTTTCTACCTCTAGATTAAAATCCAAATTCCTCATCTGGTTGTAAGCTCCTCTACTACCAGTTATTCTCCTTGGCCTCTCTTTCTTCCCCAGCTCCAACGTCCCCATTAACTTCTGTTTCCCCCAAAGCAGAATGAACAGGGATTTGGTTGACATCTTGGCAGTTTTTATGACCAGATGAGTCAGTTCCTCATGCAGTTCCTTGCACCCACAGTGACCCTCCTGCTCTGACTGCCCTGCTTTCTCTACATCAAGCATCATAGGCTGACCCTTTCCCACCTCCATGCCCTTGTCCATGCTCTCTCTCCACTCTGTGATGCTCTTCTCGCTTACTTTAGAATATGTAGATCCATCACTCCCTTCCAAATTATTTTTTGTCCTATTACCCTAGTCTTTATGTATCCTGTCTGTACTCACTTGTATGTTGATCTAGAAGTGTTAAGTAGTTTTGCCTGAACAGGTTTTGTTGTTCTCAGATTCCCAGCAAGACTACAGACATCTTGAGGGAATAGAGAGTACTGCCTTAAGTATGGTGCAGAATTCTCCACGTAGAACTTCTTCAGTAGACAGTTTCTGACTTCCTAATGAAGTATGTGACCACTATATCTCAATAAGACATTTGGATTCTCCAGACACGATTAAAAATAGCCGTATGTTGCAAAAGGGCTCACTGCATATCTGTAACCCACTGGTCCAGACCAGGAACTTGAAAATGTTTGAGGAGCAGGACTCTTACAGAGGGTGTTTAGGTGGGAGGCCTTGAATATGGTCTACCATGTGAAGAACATCAAAGGGCGTATGTTTCCCAGCCAAGCAATAGTTCTCAGAGGCAGTGGGCCAGGTTCACCATTCGGCAGAGGAAGTTTGCCAAATGTTGTTATAATATTCAAATGGGTTTGTCCTTAAATGAGCACATCTGATGAGCATCCCCACCCAGGCTGCTCTCTGAAGATGTAAGTGGGCAGGAAAGCACAAGTGTGATTCAGTCAGCTGCCAGAGACTGACTGGCTCCAAAAACATCCACACCCACCACTTTACACTGTGCAAAATTTTACTCTAGTTGTGCCAGCCCAATGCTTGAGAATTATCAATGAATCAGTAAGCAAGAGAGGCCATCAAGATTTTTCCTGTACTTATGGATCTCAAAAATTCTTCATTAGAAAACTTTAACTGACTCTCCGAAGGTCTCATGGGGACAGCTATTATGTAAGAAAATCTCCTTCTGACTCTATTTTAGCCCACCTAATAAAATCTGATGGCAGCACATGGATTGCTTCAGGGAACATAGTTTCAGGGTTAAAAAAGACGTAGAATTAAATTTTATCTCTTGCTCCCAAAGAAGGGCTGTCGCTCTGAGAGTATATGGAAAAGCCTGTTTTGGCCATGAATTAAAGAAACATTGTATGAAGATGGTTCAGGTCAAAGATTTGAAGAGACCACTACTTTAACTAGAGGCTTGGATTATGTATACGCTTAAGTAATGGTGTAGACCCCCTTCCTCCAGCATGATAAAGAGAAGCAGACTATTGAGAAGCCTTTGGTGTCCCTGCATTGGGTTGTCGATGAGAATCACACTTTACCTGCACCATAGCTAACCTCTACCTTGCTGCAAGGTAGGCATTATTATCCCCAATTTATAAATAAGAGAAAGGCTTAAAGTAACCAAGCAGCTTGCACATAGTACACAACTAGTAAGTGACTTTGGTAAACACCCTGATCTCTCTGGTGCCAAAGCCAGTTCTCTCAGTCCCCACACTGCTGCCTTCTAACTGAACAACACAACACATGTGAAATCATTTTTCAAACCAGAAGGTGTTGCACAGGTAGTAGTTTATGTGGGAAGCAGAAAGTCCTGAGAAGGGCAATGTTCAGATTACCCTGAAAGAGAATAAATGGCTTTTATTCTAAACACTCTAAAGAGACTAGCAGCCCTTTTGGTTACGTACAGAAGGCCGTAAGTTGTGCTTCTGTGTCATACAGAAGCATCCAGTAACAAGTTCATATTCCTTTTTGACTAGCCTAGCCAGGAGCATAAATATCCAAAGCAGTTTTTGCCTCCTTCATATACAGGGATGCTCATGGATAATGCCATACCAAGGAGAAAGAAGAGGTATGAGCAGAATCCTTGTTAATATAAATATCAACTTCATGAGCCATTTCATTTTAGTTTTCTGACAGGGTTTCTTCATGATAACTGCATGAAATAGGTAGTCATTCTTCTAAATATATTGATGGAGTAGAAGTAGCTCCTAGAGATACTATCTTCCATGTTCTAGACACTAATTAAATACAGACTGAATGAATGAGTTTTCAACATAGCTGGAAGAAACCCTACACATTTGAAAATCTAGTTTTTAAGAACACTTCATGTAATTTTATTGGTCTTAGGTAATGTGCCTTTCTTATAAAATAGATTTCTTCCCCCAAATCACTGTATTTTTTATTGATTTGTTTTCGTTATTTCAAAAATGGCTCTAGTTGGCAATTCTTGGCATTTTAGCAAGGAGATAATTTGTAAACAAACACTTAAATTATATAAATAAACAATTATTTCAAAAATTTTTAATGAAATGGAACAAATGATCACTGTTTTGAACTTCATTTACCTCATAACCAAAACCACTAAGCCTAACTATGACTAGTTTTCCCTTCATGGTACTAGGAGATGGTGTTGTATGCTATCTATGGACCCTCTGGTTCGCTGCCTCATGTCAGACATAGTAGGTGCTCAATAAATCGTTGCTGAATGAATTAATGAAGTACCTCCAATTTGTTTGTCATCTAGGTTTGTGAGGCTTCCTGGAGTAGGGAGGGACGTGTTTAAATGAACAATATTTACCTATTTCCGGAGATTTTTCACGCTTACTCTCAAAGGTAAATGATGTATGAAAATCTTTAAAGAAAAGGACTTCAAAAGTTTTTGAGTTAAACTATCATAGAAAGAAAAGTCTTTCCTTTCTCAGAAAATAGCCATTGCTTTCTTTATGACCATTGAAACATTAACTATTTTCTTGGTCTTAAAAGTATAAACTGTATGTTATAAATATATGCTGATGTTGTTAAAAAGCTTGGGGAATATAAGTCTTTGGGTGTAGATAGCTAGTGTCCTTGGTTTTTTCTGGAAACAGGCCATTTTCTAATAGAATTTATATTAGCTAAAGGTTTTATAATCAATTTATTAATTGTTAAGAAAATGAAGTACCAAAAAAGATAGGTAACTTGCTTTGCATTACAGGAAGTCAGAGATGATATGTGATGCTGAGGTCATTGATCCACCTACTCCCCTCTGTTCGAAATCTCATTTATACCATTGATTTAACATAGGAAGAGCCAACAGGGTTCAGAAATTATTGGTTATGTATGTTTTTCTGGGTATTACATGTGTGTGAGATTTTTGGGGTTTCAATAATTATCTATTGTGATTCATGGTTTCAGTATAAATCTCCCCACCTTTCATTTAAACCCATTTATTGCATTGTAGTACACCCAGGAGCAAATCCTGGCGGTGAATGTGCCAGGAACCATGCAATAAATTATCAGTCTATTGAATACAGCTATTGAAGAATCAGTATTTATACTTTTGGAAAGGAATTTGGCCATGTTACTCTGAGTGGGTCTGATTAACCTGAACCTTGCCTGTATACCCCACTGCCAGAGGAGAAAAACCAAGTAGGTGGAACACATGTATCTTTTGTGTACCTGTCTGCTAGAACTCAAACAAGATTACTGTTGACAGGAAAAAACAAATTTCCTTTTCATTCCACAAAGTAACTTAGCTGCTTTCAGATGCAAAAGCCCTTCCTCCCAAGCTGCATTCTCCTTCCCTCACCCCCTCCCCTTTAATTCCTGTCTGGAATGGATTCCTCCCAAATAAGGATAATCCTGCCTTACTGTTTACTCACTTGGTTACCTTCTTGGGCTCTGCAGCGTCCACAACAGGCTTTGCTGCTTTTATTCCTGCCAGAATGCACTTAGGAGTTTTTATGATTGTTTTGGTTGAGGTGGCACTTTAGCTTTAAGCCCTTATATTTATGATTTATAACTTTCTCTCTAAATTGCATGTTGGACTAGAACTTCTCAAGCATATTCTCTATTTAGACACAACTGTTTCATAACATTTGAAGAAAATATTGAGCATGGCAGCCCAATATCCAAGAATTCATTTCACTCATCTGCCTTTGGAATTAGCTGATGTATCTGATGCATCATGTATTGAACATATCTGGACACTCAGTAATAAGCCATAGACATGTACCTATCCTAAGGAAACTATTATGAAAAATATATATAACAGCTCTATGTACCTTTCAATGGAATAAATTTTAAGTGATTATTCTGTGTTTCAGAAATACATGTGGACAACCAAATGATGGTTAAATTATGGTCATTCATTCTTTAATGATAATAGTTGAGATGGTGCTATAAATTCCAAGAGAGCTTTGCAAAGTCTGTGTTACATATGTCACTTCGTTTAATCTTCACAATTACCTTACAAAGTAGGTATAATTACTCTGATAACAAGACTGAGAGAGGTTAGGTAATTTGCTCAAAGTCAGCTTGACTAGTCAGTAGCATTAAAAGGACTTGAATCCCTATCTACCCATCTCTGGAGCCTTGGCCTGTCCTATTAGATGTTCCCATAAACTTGAATATTCCGAGTTACTCTCTTAAGTAGTAGTTTCACATGAATACCTTTTGTCATATATTTAAAGAACAGACCCATATGTACTGTCCCAACCCACAGGTTGTTTTGGTTTTGTTTTTACATAAATTCTCTTTTCTTCTCCAGGGGATGGCTAGAAGTGAAAGTTAAAGGATTTATAGAGGAAATGGACAAATTCTTAAACAAGGATATGGTAGTCACTCAAATGGGGCACTGTAATTTTAAACTAATTGCACTTTTCCAGTACTTTTGAGTACATAAAACTCTAAGCAGACATCTAAGAGTTGAATTCTAATCGATTGTACTTTATATTCTTTCTTAGGAACTCTATCACAGACACGTTTAAATGAAACATATATTGTAGAAAATCATATGAGGAATATTGTAGAACTAACAGACAGTGGCACTAGAAACCTTAATTTTAAATTTCATGACTTTTGTGCAATTAGAAGCTCAACCTTAACATTACATTAACTTAGCTTTTCTGCATTTAATTATAGATATTGGGTTAAAGCTATGGAAGTTAATATTTTAAGCCTCCATTAATGGTTGTAATCGATTTTTTGTATTATTTTTTGCTATAATAATCAAAAGAGCACTTAACCTGGACGGGAATAAATCTGGGATTCTGGAGATTAATATTAAATCTGCTAATGTATTGTCCTTCCATTCCCTGGAAGAAAGACTAGGTTATCTGACGCTATATGCAAGAGCTTACAGGTGAGACGCGTCTCTGGAAAATGGCCTAGGTTTCAGTATTCCTCTTTGAACTGTCATAGTAGCATTGTTTTTTTTAGTTTCACAGTGGGATGTATTTTAAGCAAATGGAGGATGGGGATTCAAAGATGAAAGGAATCGACATAAAAACTAAAGGAATTGCTTAATTTGTAAATTTAACCCTGTGTCATGATTCTTCATTAGGGATATTTGCTATACTGATTCAGTACCAAGCACAGGGGGCAAATGGGACAGAAAGGGCACTAACTGTATTGAAGATGGCACTAGAAATTTGGAGGGCTCTTAATAATTAGGTACTTAAGCTCACCTAGAGAAGTGATTAGTGTTTAGAAGTGGAGACATGGCTACAGGAACACAGATAAATTAGAAGGGAACAAAATGTCCACTTTGCCACAGTTCTTTGCAACAATAATAGCCTGCCCAAGGGATGTGGAAATACTGTTCACGCTGCTTACACAGTCCCCACAGTCTGTCTGGTCCCAGTAAGTTTGGCTGTGGTGGTAGAGATGTAGCCTGAGCATGAAGATCCCTGGGTTGTTTTTGTTTCCTGTCTCTGTCACTGACGCACCGATACTCTCAAATAAACCACATTCACTCTCTTGATTTTTCCATTCTCCTACTTGTGACATGGATGAAATGCCTTCCTCTTAGGTAATACTAACCTTTATATCGTATTTTTAAAAATCGTGGGTTGAAAACAGTTTACAACTAAGAGAAGGTGAATATTTACCACACAGTCACTTGGCAAACACATGGTAGGATCTCACCAGGGGCTAGAGATACAAACACGAATGAAACATTGTCCTGGAGTAGCTCACAGTCTAGTGAGGGCTGTAGGGAACTGGAAGCGTGGGTACAACCTAGTAAAGAGATCAAATACACTAGGGTTACAATATTAGTGGAGTGCAGAGAAGGATATGATGATCGGATATTTGAAAAGCAGTAATAAGTATGCAACGGTAAGTAAATAATAAAAACAATACTAATGTGATATAGTGGAAAGAACCCTGGAATAGGAGTTTGTTCTGGCCTTGCTGCTAACCATGTGTGATCCAGAGTAATACTCTCTGTTCCTGTGTTTCTTTATAAAATGGCTGTAATATCTGATTGCTTATAATACAACGTGTCAAGTAAGAACTGTGTATATGGCAGCACTTTGAAAACTTTACAGTGCTATGCAGATATCTAGCATTATAACTATTATATCACCAAAAGTGGTAGAGAATCAACATAGTTAAATGGGTGATTCAGACCAAAACTCAGTTCACCAAAAATGCCAAGTAACTGGAACAGAAGTAAACTTTGGTGCTTAAGTTTTATGAATCATGCCTCAGACTAAAATTTTGTTATATGGAATTGATAATGTTCTGGCCACAAACTAGCAATATAATTGTGACTTTCCAAAATTATAATTTTCTGAAGCTAGGAGAGAGAAGCTTAAAATTGGAAAAAGCCTGGACACTTGTACTTTAAAAGCGACAGGATGGAAAAGAAGGATTGTGCTTTTTCCAAATGTCAAAATTTAAAATCCTAATAAAATCCAATAAACAGGATATTTACCATGGCTACAACAACTAGCAAAGGTTAGCATGGACGAAGACTGGAAACCACTGAAGGTGCTAAGGGACAACGATCAATGAGAATGCCAGCCCTGGATGAGTTTTAATCTCACTGACATGTGCTCAAGTCAGGAGCTGCTTCTTTCATAGACTGTACCCAATCATAACCATTATTTAGAAGAGATTTTTTTTAATGCACATATCATTTCATTACTGTGCTTTTTATTTTTTCATAGCAGCAGTTACTTTTGACTCAAAGTGAGAAAACTGTTCTTACGTGGTTTAACTCCAGCAGTTTGAGTAACATGACAGAGTGCTCAGACACAAACAGGACCTGTCTCTATACATCTTAGACAGAGAGAAAAATATTCAAACATGTGTATCTTGCACTTAATTTAAACTGCGTGGTTGGTTACCTATCTCTTTGGCAATTCAGTATAAAGTTTTATTACTGTGAAATAGAATAGGGTAAGGATTTATGTCACACAAAAATGAATTTCCATGGATGGGAACACACATGAAATAATTTAGGTAAGCAGTATGTCAAATGAAAATTTAAGATGTTAGAGCTGGTGGTGCAAAGGAGGAAGCAAGGAGGAGTTTGTGTAATAGATGATAAATATATCACCAGGGGAAGAAGAAGGACCACAGTTGCTACAGGAGATTATTATTAATGTTGAAGAATTGTACAAAACACCGAAGAATGAATTTTAAGGCAAAGAAATCAAAGCAACTGATTAGATGAGGGGGAAGTCTCATTTGAATGTCAGTGGAAAATAAAACACTTAAAATCAATGCAAGCCCTTACAATTACACCCAGGAAGGAATGAAAGCCACAGGTCTAAAATTTCTGTAGGTTTAGACATTAGGGACATTTTTAAAACTTTTCTTTTGCAGAGGTTATGGAAGGAACAGCAGTGAGCAAAGCTCCTGTCACCTCTGCAAAAATCCTTTCTTTCCATTGATTCAATTTTGCTTCAAAGCAGTCCCAATTTAAGAAACAGAATAGGGGCTTCCCTGGTGGCGCAGTAGTTGAGAGTCCGCCTGCCGTTGCAGGGGACACGGGTTCGTGAAAAAAAAAAAAAAGAATGTTCACTCTCAGAACAGCTCTCATGATTCTCTACTGGTTTACAGAGTAACTTGGGTATGATGGAAGGGTATGAAAATCTCCTTTTTGTCATTCTGTACTTCTTGCCTTTTTTATATGTTTGTGTGAAGAAATTCATAGCGGTAGGTCTCTGACATTGAGTTAAAAGAAGTACTATTTTTAATCTGCCTTCACCTCTCTAGTCCTCAAACTTAGGTTAAAAATCTCAAAAAGACTGTAAAAACACTTTAGGATTTAGAATTTAATTAGCTAACTTAGATCAGGCACAGAGGAGAGTAAGGAGAGGTTAATGTGTCTAACTCGATGTTGTTTACCGAGAGAGGGAGCACAGGAGGAGGAAGAATAGGTTTGTTTTGGGATTCGTACTCAAGGTTGCTGCAAGATGTTTAAATTGTCTTAAAATGTCCAGCACACCATAGACAATACAGGTCCGAGGCTCCAGAGAAAGTGAGTGCTGGGCTGGAGATATTCGGGAGTTACTTGTCAGGAAGTGGTCGGTGAAACCATGAGACTGGGTGAGATGACTCAAGGACACATTGTGAGGAAAAGACCCAGACCAGAATACTAGGAAATTCTAATACTTAAAGAGTAGATAAGAAAGAGAGCCAAAGAAAAGATGAGAAAGGACAGTCAGAGACAGAGAATGAGAGAATCCGGCCAGTATTGAGGAAACCAAGGGTGAAGTGTTTCAGGCAGGGGCTGTGGTGAAGCCAACTACAAATAAAACAGGAAATGTCCAAGGAATTTGGCTCAAAAGAGAGTAAGGTATTATTTGAGATAATAGTTTATAGCTATAATTTCATAGGTGATAGGGCTAGTAGAAGCCCCCTGTAACTCCAGACATTTTTTTTAATCCCTTAGTTCTCACATTTCTCAATTTATCTCTTCACTTATCCCCCTCTTTGGTATTTTTTAAAATTTTTCAAAATATTTAATTTGCACTTTATTTTAGGAGCATGGTTATTAGGAAGGCAGTACACAAAATATATTAAATGGCTACGGTTGTCACAATATAACATTTCCACTCTGAAAAAGCTCATCATCCCTGCCTTCCACCCAAATAGGACAAGGAAAAAGCTAGGATTTTTTTTTTAATCAAAACTTCTTTTACCACTGTCTGCAATTTCCAAACTAGCCATGTTCTATTCAGCATTTATTCAATTAGCTAGAGATCTGTGGAGGATGAGGAAATGAATAAAACACATACTGTCCTTGAAGATCTTACATATCAGTATAAAGAATCCATTACAAGGTGAAAACATGATCAAAGAGACATAAATAAAATGTCTTGGAGGGAAAGCCAATCTCTGGTTTAGAGGGCTTCTTAGTTAAGGTAATATTAGTTTCTATAATACATAAACCTCCAAGTCTCAGTGGCCTAATATAAAAGTTTATCTGTTGCTCAAGTAAAGACTGGTCAGGGATCCAGGTTGGCCGAAGCTCTGTCACCTTCAGCACGTAGCTTCCAAGGTCACCTTGGGTGTGAAATCCAGTCAGAAGACTGGTGAAGGGAGAGAGCAATAATTGCAAAGGAACTTTTATGGGTTAGCCCTGGAGCAGCACATGTCACTTCTGCCAACATCCCACTGGCTAGAATTTGGTCACAAGGCTGTAGCTGTCTGCAGGGAGGGCTGGGAAATGGAGTTTGGTTATATTTCTAAGAGGAAAAGTAAAGGGTTTTTTGAATAATTAGCCAGTGACTGCCTAAGTGTCAGGGAGGGCCTCTGGGGTAGGACTTAGACTTACAGACAGTGGGGGAGTCCGTGGAAGAGTGATGCAGAAAGGGGAAAGGAGGGGTCGAAGGAAGAAGCAATTCCAGCTTCCCCTCCATGAGTCAGGTCCACAATGATGGTTGGGACATGTTAGCTTTCAATACAAACTCCTTAACAACATTGTTCTCTCATCTGAGAAAATTAGTCTATTTCTGAGAAAAAAAAAAAAATCTGCAAAGCATGGTAATTTACTTCACTGGCTATTGAATGTTAAAGCAGAGAAGGATCACAGACTTTCTCCTTAAAGCCTCATTTCAGAGGCGAAGGAGAGGAGTCCGGGGAGGCCTTACCCTCTGGATCTCACCCCGTGAAGCACTGTCGAAACCAGGGTAGAGCCCAGGCCTCAGCTTCCATTCCAGTGCTTTTTCTGTGAGGAAGGCACAAGCTTAGCATTTTTGGCGGGGTGAAAAAAGGAGGTTAAATTCCATTCACCACAATTATGTAGAAATAACCATGGAGCTTCATCATAAATTGTTTCTGTCATCGTATTTAAATTCTACTGCCAAACGAAAGGAAGTCAGCTAATGCTGATGTAAAATCTCTTCTGTAATCAGTATAGTCCACATTTATTCCTTATGAAAAAGGAAAGCTTCTTTCTTATTCTGAAGACCAGCGTATATGTCCTCTTCTTCACATGTCTCATGTAGACATTTAACCGTCCAAATATAAAGAGCAAGGGTAGATGAACTCAACATGTTTACAATTATTCTCTTACCTAAATTTTAAAAGAAAGAGGGATCAAAAGGTGAGTGATGAGTGAGTTGTATGGCTATAATTGAGTTTGTGTTGCTTTCATTGTTACAGAATTTTAATTGGCATGGATGCTTAAATGTATATCAAAATGCATGTCACAACTTTTGTACAAAAATAAATTTGACTTTAGAACATATTTTCTCAAGTGAGAAGGATAAATTATCTCAGAACTTGTGATTCTTTACTTTTAAAAATCATAAGATCAGGGCTTCCCTGGTGGCGCAGTGGTTGAGGGTCCGCCTGCCAATGCAGGGGACACGGGTTCATGCCCCGGTCCGGGAGGGTCCCACGTGCCGTGGAACAACTAGGCCTGTGAGCCACAACTACTGAGCCTGCGCGTCTGGAGGCTGTGCTCTTCAACAAGAGAGGCCGCAATAGTGAGAGGTCCGTGCACTGCGATGAAGAGTGGTCCCATAAGATCAGCTCTTTAATTAAAAGGTAAAGAAAAGTACTTAATGTCCAGGTAGTCAAATCACTTATATCAGGATAATCTAGTATCATGAAAAATATCATGAAGGGAGAGATGAACTCTATCTTCAGAATAACTGGCCTAAGAATGACATCTTTTATAGTATCATAAGATCCACTTCTAGAAGTCTTCCATCTCAGTGCAGGAAAATGGAAATGACACTGGGTACAGCAAAGAATTTGTTCTAAATTTACTCATATCCATTTCAATCATAGGGCTTGTTTTTCCTATTAAATAGTAGACCTTTTATATGCAAACATTCTCTTTTCCAAAACAATTTATATGAGTATATAGCCAGCCTCTGGTCTATTAAATATAGATATAGATCGACATATAGAGATAGAGATAGAAAATACTAAGTTGGAATTACTGGTAAATATGTATTGCTAAGTGGTACAGAGTGCAGTTATATATACCCCCAACCTGTTTGACAGTCTTTTTTCCATGTGTTCTTACAGAGGCAGATTAGACAACTACTTTTTATACCCCTGAGATTATGGCAAGGTATTGCGAAGACCATTAGATAATGAAGTACAACTGAACATTTATAAAAAGCAGGTCTGAGAAAGTCTGTTAATAGAAGTCTAAAGATCTAGCTGTATCTGGATGTGTGAGTATGTGATGACAATGCTCTACAAACCTAGATATCAAAGGGCTTCCTTCTCACTGCAGCCCTGTGAAGTAACATGGATATTGTCTTATCCACCCAGTGTTTTGGCAAACAACAAAGGCTTATTGATAAACCAGTGCTTGAGTGCCAGAATTGCTCTACTTCCTATGTAAGAACTGCCCTCCTGTGAGGTGCGAATCAGATTTTTGGACCTGCCATCTAGTGGCCACTGCGGTAACAAGGCAATGGTATAACATTTTTGTCTTCATTTGAAAACTGGAGTTTAAATGTGGCTCATCTGTGGATAAGTATGGAGGTACTCCACCCATTACCACAGTCCCCTCCTCGTCCCTTACACACACAGCCGTTCCCATAGAGCAACTTCAATCAGAACATTTGTTATACTCACAGGAAAAACAGGTTTTTCATACAAAATGGTACACTTCCCACCTACAATTGTTGAAAAAGAAGAAGAAGGAGGAGAAGGAAAAGAAAGAAAGTCTTCCATTATTGAGGAGAGATCTGGAGTGGCAAAGAGAAGGGGAGGGAGAGGAGGGGAGCGGGAGAGCAGGCATGTATTCTGTCAAGTAGTTCTACTTGTGAGACTAATTCTTACAAACTGTGCACCCAGCAGAGTAAACCTCTTATTTTGCTGCTTTTGCTCCGATCCCCCACATAGCTGTAATGTTCTAGTTGTTTTTCCCTGTCCTAAAAACCACATAGGCATGTGATATGATACATAATGTTGGCAAAGGAGCAATTTACAAATGACTTAAGTAGGTAATTATTTATTAGAATATAGGCCGATAGAAGTCTGTGTTACCGTAGCAAAATCTGGTAAAAGGTTAGTTTTGTTTCAGTGTTTCTATTATAATCCCTGGTTATTAGTTTTCCTTTTTCCAGGGTCTTATGCATGGAATGTAAAAAAACACAATAGCCTATTATTATTATTTATTATTTGTCAAAGAAACATGAATATACAGAGCAAAGGCCAGTTTGTGAACTATGCCAGACAATCCCCAGCCCCAAAGACCTCACAATACAACTCTTAAGCAGGTCCTGAAAAATGCAAGACAGAATGAAAGCAGATGGATGAATGATACTTATTCAATATTTTAAATATAGAACTCAGTGGTACAGGTGCATCTTCAGATGTTACTTGAAAGAAGAGACAGAATATCTTGGCTTTGTGTCACTTATTCGTAAATATTATAAATTTTATATTATTTGAGAAGCTATTCTAAATATGCTGGGTGGTTTGAAAGAAGGTGCGAAAACTGCTTCCTTCAAATGAGACAAAGGGCAAATCGAGTGAGAAGCAGGGACTGAACACAGTTAGAGAAAGTAGAGAAGGACCAGGCCAACGATGGAGCCAAGGAAAAATAAATCCCAAGGGGATACATAAAGTTTGATGAAAAAGAACTTCAAGGATTTCTTTTTAAAGAAAGATTCAAATCAACCAAGAAGAAAGATGATCTTGGCAGCTATGTCCTGAACGTACTAAAATTGCCAAGAATCTCCAGGAACAATAATGGCAAAGACAATGATTTAGTTATGGAAATTGCAATGCAAGGGTGTAGAACTCTGCGTGGCGGACAGAGGGCATGGTCCTAAAGACAATATCGGTACAGCAAAGAGATTAGTAAGATTTAGCAAAAAGCAGAATGAAAGGTGGGAAAGGAGTCAAGTTTGTTAGATTGTTGAGGAAGATAGAAGTCAATGAAACTATCCAGTGAAGCCGTGGTGTTTTTTGGAACATTCATCATCTGTCCTATGTTATGTTAATTCTTATGGAGTGTACCATAGATGTAAGTCAAGATCCCTGAGCCAAAAATAAACCTGTGTTCAAAGTGAAAAGATAAGATTAACACCCCTTAAACAATTGCAGAAAATAAGGCAGCTGACATTATTAGGCATAGCAGGATTTTCGGGAAGGGAGAAATCAGCAGGTCTCAGAGTAATCATGGAAAAGCCATCCAGGAGATGAGACCCAAGCTGAGCCTTGAAGAATTGGTGTGTGGGGGGCTGACATTAAAAGCAGGGGAGAAATATGATGAAATCATCAGGATAGAAATTAACAGGACGTTTGGAGGGAGCAGTATAATACCCTTAACTGCTGAAATGGACGGTTTGAGCAGCAGGAGAAGTAGAAAGAGGTAGTAAGTAAAGTAAGGCCAGTGTGTGAACCTGAGAAAATTAGGATTCATCAGCATGTGACAAGGGTCCATTCATTAATTCATTCTAGAAATATTTATTGAGGGGGATATTCTATTTCAAACACAAAACAGTCAAGGCTCTTCCCCCTTCCAGAACTTACATTCTAATGAGGGAAAATAGAACCTCCCTCCAATAAAAAGCAAACAAATAAATGAACAAGATAATTTCTGATGATGATTAATACCATAAAGAACATTAAACTGAGTTATAGAAAAAAGAGTGATTGGCAAGAGTACTGATGGCCCAAAATGGGGAGAAAGGAGAGTCAATATTTGAAAGTGGAAATTCTTCAGACTTGGAAGTAATTCAGATAGAAAGAACAAAGGGAAGTCACGGGTTATTTACAGCTAGCTAGTCTGGGAAATTAAAAGTTTGCTAATGCCAGTCATATAAGCTGGGAAGATTGGTAAGTGAGAGAGGGGAAAAGCTGGGGAGTGGGTAGGAAAGCTCACTGTCCCCATACCCCCTTCTCAGTGGAGTGATCGACTATACCTCTGGTTGCCACCTCCAGTTTCTTGAGGATTTTAGCCACTGGCTCACTAACGCTCTTTTCATTTCTACCTCATCACAAGTCTAGGTCATTTCAGTGTCTAAATATATAACCCTTCCAATACTTTGCCTCTCACTTCCTTAATTCTCTCATGATCTGTCCTCTACCCTACCATAGCTACTCACTCCCGTGGTTTTACTTTTGACCTTTTATTTACTAATAATTACCAATTTTCCATAACCTCAATTTCGGGCATCCCACTCTCCAACCCAATCCCACTGTTCCCTCTATCAACAATCCCTGAAGCCTACTAGGGCCTCCAATACATTGATTCTACCCGTAGCCCCTCATATTTGCCCTTCCTTATATAGCCTAGATTCCATGGACGAGGATTTTAATCATTTCTTGGCATACACCCTTAACTCCCTCGATCTTCTCTTGCTTCACTGTCCTCTCAACTGGCAAATCTCAGCTACACCGATCATATGCAACTCCCCATCTATTGCAGGCCTGTATGCCAGCTGAGTGAGGCTGGAGGAAAACACACAGCTAAACTGATGACTCTCACTTTAAACTCATGATCACTCAGAGAAGCTCTTAGTGCTGCCGTGCAATTACATGGCACTTCCCTGTCCATTCGCGTTCGCACCCCACTATGCGAATATGTCTCATCTTTCCCTCTCTCAAACTTCCAACACCTCCTTCCCCGTCCTTACTCTCAACTTAACGACCCTCTTTCCTACTTCACTGAGAAAATAGAGGCAATGAAAAAAGAACTTGCACAAACACTCACTCCCCATCACACCTACCCTCCCATCTGCATCTGTATCCACATATTCTGCCTTCTCTCATGTAACTGTGGATAAACTCTGCCTGCTCCTGTTCAACCTACCCCATAGTGTGCATTAGACCCTGCCCCCTCTCCCTCACTCATCCACTGTGCTCCTGAAAACATCTCCCCTTTCTCTTCCTTGATCAATTTTCCCTATCTACCAAATCTTTCCTGTCAGCACGCAACAAGGTTGTCATTTCTCTCACCCTAAAAAATACTTTCTTATGATCCCACACTCCCTGTAGCTACTGTCCCATTCCTTTGATTCCCATTATAGCAAAACTTCTCAAGAAATGTCACGGTACTCACTATAGACACTCTCCAATAATCCTATTCTCTAATTCTCTCTTGATCCCTCTCTAGCTTTGCACCCACCAACGTGGTAGAACAGTTCACACTAAGATTATCGGTGACTTCCATGTTGCTAAATCCATCAAGCAATTTGCAGTCTTTCCTGATCTCTCAGCATTGTTTACGTGGCTTGTTATTCTTTCTCCATTAAAACCTGTGCTTCCCTTAGCTTTCAGTCCCCCACACTCACCTGATTTCTTTCCTACCTCACAGGCCATTTCTTCTCACTCTTCTTGGCTGATACATTCTCATTTACCAACATGTAAACACTGGAGCATCCTATGACTCAGTCCTTGAACCTCTGTTTTAATCTCTGTTCACTTCCTTAATAGTCATACCTAAGCTTACGGTTCAAGTTTGTATCTCTAGTCCAGGCCTTTACCCTAGGCTAGAATATGTGAATTCTAGGCTCACATATTTAACTGCCTACTCAAAATCTCCACTGGAAGTCTAATGAGCACCACAAACGTGACATCCCCACATGGAATTCCTTGTTTTACCTGACACCTGACTCAAGCTACTATCATCTCTTACCTGGATTATTGCAATAGCCTCCTATCTGTATCTTTTCTGTTTCTGGACTTGCCACATACAGTCTATTCTCAAAATGGTAGCCAGAGTGATTCTTTGTAATGCATGTAAAGTAATTTAAGTCAGCCCACATCTCTCCTGTGCTCAGAATTTTCTAATGGCTCCCCATCTACCCAGAGGAAAAACCAAAGCCTTTAGAGTAGTCCACAAGGCCCTACACGTTCAGTTTCCTCAGTTAATTCTGTGTCCTCATTTAGCGCTTGATCCCTCACTAACTCCTCTCAAGCTTCATTGACCTCCTTGCTTTCCTCACCTACCATACATGATTTCACCTCGGGGCCTTTGCACTTGCTTTTCTCACCGCCTGCAGTGCTTTCCCCAGATAAGTCTTGTTTGCTCACTGTCTTCCGGTCTTTGCTCAATTTTCACTTCTAAGTAAGGCCTTTCATAACAACCATATTTAAAATTGTACCCCCTTCCTTTGCTTCATTTTTCTTCATAGCAATTATTCCCTTTGGATAAATATTTATTTACATATTTATTTCCCCTTGTCATAGAATATAAGCCCCATGATTGCAGGGTTTTGTATCTTGGTGGGGTTTTTTTTTTGGTCTGTTTTGCATTCTAAGAAATCCCCAGTGTCTAGAATAGTGCGTGGTATATAAAGGGTGTTCAGGAAATACTTGCTGGATGAATTGAAGAAAAAAATGAGTGCTTCTTTCTCTGAGTTTACAGATGTTTTTATTAGATGCAAAACTTAAAATTGTATCATTGGCCCGTGATTCTCCATGGCAAAATTTTCATTCTTCAAAATTAATTTTGAAAGTAAGAGCACTTTGTGCAGGTTTATCCAGAATATTAGATAGGCCACTATTTCTGTTTAGTACCCAAAGCAGCAACATCTAAAGCATTTTTTTTTTCATTTGGTAAATGCTTATCAGGGAATATGGCTGTGCTAGACACAGGTAATGACATGTGCAAAGGCTCAGAAATGTAAGAGAACATAGTACAACGGACTGTTACTATATTACAAGTGACAGGTAATGGAGGCCTAAGCTAATGTGGTGCGGTGGGAGCAAGAGACCTAGAAATGTGAGAAACATCATCAAGTAAAAGGTCACCAGAGTCAAGAAACCTGATTGATGGAGAAAACAAAATGCTGTCTACCTTTATAAGGCTATAAAGTGGAAAGTGATTATAAAGGAACTGGATAAGAGTGGAACTTGAACACAGAGGACACGAGTTGTAAAATTCCCTTTGTAGGATGTTGACTTAGAACCCTCATCATCATAGTCACTATCAGAATATTTGGTGTGTTCACTGGTGACCCTAAAGAACCATTCTGGAAGGTGCTCCCAGATCAGATCCTAACTCTCATTCTTCCCAAAATAGTTGAGGTCCCAACTATTGAAATAGTTTGAGGTCCCAAATTTTCTGCCTAGTAACCTCACCCTTTCTGAAAGCATTTTTTCTTATTTTATAAAAAAATTATTAGATTATTACATAGAATAATATATGTGTATATAGATAGCTACACACATGCACCCACATAATAGTTTAAAACCCAATTAACTGTTAATATTGCTTTCTATGCACAAAAGCCTCCATTGGTTATTAAAAGAAATTACATTAGAATTACAAATCTGGTGATTATTTGAAGGGTGATGATTCCCAGGTATGGGCCTTGGGCACATGGGTGAATATTGATGCTATTTGCTCACATACAGAACATAGGAAGGAGAGAAACTATAAAGGAGAAGATAATTGAGCTTTGGACATGTTGTGATATCCAGTTGGAATTGTCAAGTAGGTCATCTGATATAGAGGGCTAGAGGTCAGAATTAATGGCTCAAGATGTAGATTTGAGAACTAATGGCTTGAGATGTAGATTTCAGAGATTATTAATATATTGATGATAATTAAAATTTAGGAACAGGGATTTCCAGTGGGCAGTGGATATATTAGGCTGAAGTATGTGTAATAAAACATTACTAGACATAGACCTAGAGGTCAAGGGCCTGGACATAATCACTTATCTGACATTTTCTTAGACTGGTTTTCTCCTAAATTCATTCCCACTCGTCCCCTACACCAACCCACATCCTATCTCCAGCCTTCCTTTCTATTTAAAAACATCTACAATTCAACACTTGGACCCTTTACATTGCAGACATGCCTTGATCTCTGTAAAAACACTATACCTCAAAACTGTATGCAGAGAATTAGTATGTACATGAGAACACACTGTCAGTGTACTTTAAGCTCTCATTATTTTATGAAACTATGGAATGAGTCTATTTGCATTGTGAACAATGTCTCCTAATTTATGTATTTGCTAAGAGTTTTTGTCAGATTTTCTGTGACCAGTGTGTATTCATCTGCTATAATGTCAAACCATTGGGAGGTTTAAGGAGACCCTTGTTAAAAATGAGAGGGGACTCATCTTTATTCTTTTTCTTTCCACTTTCGGGGCATGAAACATAGACACTCAGAACTTAAGTTACTCCTTGCCAGCCAGCCTCTCTGTAAGTCAGCCATCCTCAGGAATGTAACTCTCAATTTTATTTTTCTCTTAGATTTCTTTTTTTTTTCCTTGCCTTGAGTCACTTAAAAATGTTTTCTTGCCATACCACTTTTGTCACCTCTAGACCTTGGTAGGTTCATTTATTTACTTTTTTTGTTTTAGAATATTTTATATCAGTTCTTTCTCCTCACACTTGAAATTTTCCTGATGGAGGCAGCCTTTGGGGGAAAGTTTATGTTGGTCTTATATTAGTAGTTGTAATCACTGTGGTCCCGAATTTCTAGAATCTGTGATGATCAGGGACTTCTCTTTGCTGTGCCTCTTTATTGGCAGTCGCACTTTCTTTCTCTTGTCTTCTCTTTCTCCCTCCAAAAAGCTTCTGCAAAGTGTATCTTCCCCACCAATCATAATGTTACAATCTTAGTGTATGCGGTCTCTATGGTAACTGGGACACATGCCACAACACCAAGATTCCTGGAGCAACCATCATTGGCAGGAAATCGGTGCATGTACTCCTCTGGCACCATGGAAGTTTCCCCACTGAAACTGGAATCAGATACTACTATTTTAATACACAGGGCAAGGAAAGGAGCAGAGGAAATGCTATAAACCCAGTCTCTCTACAGGCACATTATAGGGTTTTGGGGGATTCTTGAAGTTGATCTTATTTATTGTAAAGCTAGACTGGTGTGCACACCCTGATCAGACATGGAGAAACTGGTTGAATTAGAGGAGGACATTCTTTTTCTTACAGACACATGGCTAGACTCTAAGCAAGCTAATTTTATTTAAATTAGGCTATATTCTTAGGTAAGCTCAGGGAAATTACCAATACACTGTAAAAATTATTCCCCACCATCGTAGAGACAGACTTTTTCAAGTGGTTTCTCCAGCAACTGCATATTGACCCAGTGGGGTCAAAAGTCCCAGGGGGGCCAGTTCATGAAGGGAATGAGGATGAAACAAGGTTTCACCCATCTGATTGCTTCCTCTAGGACTGAACTCCCAAATATATGGAGGGCCATACTCCCAAATACAGTAGGACTGAACTTCTCCCAAATATATGGAGGACCATACTCCCAAGTACAGCCCACTAGTAAAAAGGGCCTAAGGCAGGGTTTTACAGCCTTGGCCCTGTTGAGATTTGGGAAAAGATAAATTTTTGTTATGCAGAGCTATCCTGTGCATTGTAGAATGTTTAGCAGCATCTCTGGCCTCTACCTGTTAGATACCAGTAGCAATTTCTCCAGTCTTGACACTTAAAAATGTCTCTAGACATTGCCAAATGTCCCCTGTGGGAGCAAAAATTGCCCGAGGACCACTGGCTTAAAGCAAGATGCGGCTTGGGTAAGGAAAGAGAGCTGGAGAATTCCTTCAAAGGCCCGGAATATTCATTCAGTTAGCCATTCAGCAGGTATTTATTGAGTCCCTACTATCTTCCAGGCACTCTTCTGTGTAGTAAGGATATAACTACAAATAGACAAAGGCCTGATCTCATGGCACTTCCCTTCTAGGGGAGGTATGCCATGTGTTCCTGACCAGCTGGATCCCTTTCCCTCCATACAGCTTAACAGTAAATGCTTCAAGCCAACTGAGGGCCAAGAAAAGAAAAACACAAGTTCATATTGAAGACTCTTTTTCAGTTTAGGAACCTCAGAAATGGCTATGATTTAAAAATGAAACTTGGCAAGTGATTAGTTCATATGTTTTAGTTTATAATGTGTTTTAATCATTTTTGGGTGTTTTCAAAACAAATGGTGAGATTAGGGGTATTTTTCCCTTCTATTTTTGGCCTCTTTCCTCTGGAGAGTCCTTCTCTTGTGTTTAGTTTTGGTGTTCTTAGTGTATTTGAAGAATACTTTTAAGTATTTGAAATGTGTGCACGTGGATGAAAGGAAATGAGGAAGAAGAAACATAAGACTTTGTGATCCCTGCTCAAACAAAGACCCATACCCCAGCCCCAAAGCCAGTATTGAGGTACCACTTCCTCAGGGAAGCTTCTCACGAACCTCTCACGGCCAAGTCCCCTAACCCAGGAGTTCTTCTAGCTCTCTTCACACAGCCTCATCACAATCGTGATTAAGAAATGGACTGTGAAATTAGCCGTTCAGGTGTTTCCCTTTAGAATGTAGGCTCCATGGGGGTTAGTACCATGCCTGCTCTGCCCACAGTTCTGCTATCTTCAGCACAGGGGCTGACACACTGGAGGTGCTTAAGAAATATATGTTGAATGACATTGACTGACAGAGAAAGCCAGCTTTGGGGATATCCTGCTCAAACGGTTTTAGCCTGTGCACTGCCCGTGGATTACCCTACCTCCACTCTTGCACTTTATCATGTTGATCTTTATTTTGTAGACTCTGAAGTAATGTGTAAACTCCCAAAACTATTATTAAATCAGAAAGTCTAAAGAACCGCTTAAGGTCATTAACCTTAGGGATATTTCAGGCTTATATGTAGATTGCAGGAATGTAAGGGAAATAACAGGGCATGGTATTTAGGAATATTTTTAAGTCTTAGTACTGCCCTGGGCATTGTTCAAGAGTTAGAGGGTTTACAAAATAAATGCTTGTGATTGTCAGTGTGGGGCACAGCGTAAAATTACCTAATTTTTTCACTTGTTTTCATGTCTGATGTCTGTTCCCCCCATTAGAATTTAAGTTCCATGAAAGTGGAGAACTTGTCCTATCTATAACTTTATCCTTGGTGCCTAGAATGTTATTTGACCCATAGTAGGTATTCCATAAATATTTGATCAATGAATAAATGGCAGGCATTCAATCAATCCTATGTTGATTAATAGATTAACTGCTTATTAGTATTCAAAAAAATACAGTAACATGATGAAGTTCTTATCCATTCATTCAACAAATATTGTTTGAGCTTTTCATATATACCATGCATCCTCGTATCCTAGAGCAGTGTCTAGCACATAGTAGGTATCAATTAAGGACTTGATGAGTGAATGAGCTACTTAGTATTCCAGCATACTCAAAGATGTTTTTTTATTAAATGTGTTCGTTTACTAGGGCTGCCACAACAAAGTGCCACAAAACTGGATGGCTTAAATAACAGAAATTATTGTCTCACAGTTCTAGATGCTAAATACTGAAGATCAAAGTGTCAGTAGGATTGGTTCCTTACAAGGGCTCTGAAGAAGAATCTGTTCGATGCTTCTCTCCTACCTTCTGATGATTCGCTGGCAATCTTGGGTGTTCCTCAGCTTATAGAAGCATAACCCTGATCTCTGCCTTCATTTTCACATGGCAGTCTCCTCAAGTGCTTGTCTGTGTCCAACCTCCCCTTTTAAAAGGATACCAGTCATATTGGATTAGCAGCCCACCCTACTCCAGGATTGCCTCATCTTTATTAATCATATCTTCAATGACCCTATTCTCAAATACAGTCACATTCTGTGGTACTAGGAGCTAAGACTTCAACATATGAATTTGAGGAGGACACGATTCAACCCATAACACTAAAACAGCAGAGATCTTCAGGTAGTAATATTTTTAAAGTTACTTTCTATTTTGAAAACATCAACTTCTCAAAATAGCATCTAGTTTTATAATTCTATATGGAACTCGATGTGGTGATATCATGTTTACTATATTACACAAAAACGTGTGTGTTTATAGAGAGGAAACATGAAGAAAGTCCCAGAGGCATGAATGTACAGAGTACATTTTGTTAAATGGTTTATGACCAGAAAATGGGTTACAGGGGAAGACTGCTAGAGATTTTGAAGAGATTTTATATAAATTCAAGGCATTCGGATTTTATTTTGTAGACATCAAGGAACCAACACAGAAGTCAAAACCTATTGAACTGTAGAAGGGTACTAAAAGGATGAATTTTATTGTATGTAAATTATTCATCAGTGAACCTGACTTTAAAAAGAAAGAAATAAAATGAGAAAGTTGAAGAATAGATCTTAGGAACTAGCATTTCAGAGGTTTTTGGAGACCTTAGCAGTTTAATTGGAAACACGGGTAGAGAAACCAGATTTTATTGTGCTGAGGAATAAATTGGAGTTTAGGAAGCTCGCAAGTGGTTCAAAGGAGGGAAAGATTGGGTCCACAGAAGACGGTTTGTTGTTTGTTAATTTGTTATGGTTGTTATTGTTTGTTTGACATGTGGGCAACTGAAGCATGTTGGCATGCAGTAGGAAAATGGAAAATACAGAAGAAAGAAGGAGTAACTGATATAGTAAGATCCTGGAGGAGATTATTAGTGCCAGAGAAAAAAGTCTCTCAGATGTTAGGGATGGGTTCTGACAGAGGTAACATGGTGATGGGACTGCCATTTGAAGTTTTCTGTCTTCTCTGTAAAAAAAGAGGCAAGGTTAATACAGTAGCTGAGAATAAAGAGTAGGAGGTAAGTTACAAGGAGTTAATTACAATGAAAAATGGAAACTGGGGATTAAAAAAGGAAACTGACTAGGGAAAGATATAAGAATTGTAAAGTAGTTCCAGAACCCCAGCTCAAGTTGGAAACCAGGACTCTGGAAGGGCACCAGGCTGTCCATTTTTTCAATTTTTCCTCAACATTGCTCAGCAGCCTGGGAGCTGAGGCAAACATACTTGAATGGGTTCTTCTGGCCTCAAGAACTAGCAAGCTACAATTGAGAGCCATAGATGAGGAAACTAACGGTGGATGTCTTTAAAGTTAACCATGAGGGCCCAGACTGGTAAAGAAGAAATTGGAGATTAATAGCCTAGGAGAAAAGAGAAAAAAAAAAAAAAAAAAAAAAGCAAATCAAAAAGTCATGGTAAGAAGGCATTTATTTTCTGGAGCCATGTATATCCCAAGAAGGAAGTCTGCCCCTACCACACATACTGTTTGCCACTGGCCGCAGAGAAATCACAGAAAGTATACTGAACACTTTGGAGGACATAGACTGGACTCAGATACATAGCCTGGAGGTCAGAGTTTCATTCCCAACTTTACCAATAACTTAAGACTGCCATCATTACCACCATTATCACAGAAGGCTAATCCTTAGGAAAAGAATACACCTGTGTATGTAAAAGTGGAAGAAAGAGGAACCTTCCATGGGACAATGGTGAAAATTGACAAGAGGCAAATATTTTACCTTCTTGCCTCAGATTCCAAAAGTATACTGATGTTTCCCTCAAAGCATGCTCTTTTATCTCTCTTATTTTAAGATTCTCTGTTTATTCGGTTACAGAATCTCCAGAGCTGGCACCCTTCTTTTGGCACTCATTCTCCCTTTCTGGGTTTCCTCTTTCTTCTTGCTTCCTCCTGTCTTTGGCCGTTGAATGTTGTCATATATCCCAGCATCTTCCCCAACCCGGTGACCAAATAAAGTATTTCCATAAGCTTTGTATGAGAATTTTTTCCAAGATGACAAGGCTTAAAATGGGGGCGCTTGGTTACAGGATAAATTTAGGTACCTCACAGATGACATGGTGCAGCTAGCCCTTCATTCCCTATGCAGTCAGATGAACCTGAGCATCTCTCTAGAATTCATAAGGCACCTCTGCTCCTGCGGGCCCCACCTCCATATGTCAGGGTGACAGAGAAGCCACCCATGTTACCCACTGTGAGGTGCCATGCTCTGGTTATCCTTTATTTGCTTGACAACACACAGGGTTTAGTAGTTCCCCAAACCCAATCAGAATTACCAAGCTTCTTCTCTTGGTATTGTCATATATAAGTCCAAAAAATAATTTGGGGGAATTTCAATAGACAACTCTAAATTCCCTTTCTCCTTACAAATATGAATCCTTATACAATTCCATTTTCCCCCGTTTTTTTTCCTGCTCATGATTCTCTTATAGCGCTTTCTAGTGATGCTAAAAACCAGCTGGTCTGGAGATTAATATGACCAGACATACCATGAATTTTTTAAATCTCAAAATTCCCGGTTTCTAGTTCTTGGTCAATCAAATATAGGTTGTATTTTCTTGTGTATATATAAATGTACAGTATATCATCCTGTCTTCTCTAATTATTTTTTTTTTTGGTCTCACTATTCCCTAAAATTGTTCCTGAATGCTTCTTTGTTAGAGGCAGAGGAAAACCTGAGGAATGGAGGGGGAAGAAGTATGAAGTGATGGAAAGAGAAAGCCTACTAGGGAAGAAGGGAAGCCAATGAGGAGATGGAAAAAAATAGTGATTTCCCTTTTCCCTGGTTTCCTCAGAGCACTTGTATGTTTGGTTTTGATATTCCTGTCACCTAATGCCCCAGATGACCTCTCCCTAGCAATGTGCTCTACAAAAAGAATTTATTTCACTGCCAGTGAATATCTCTTATCTACCCAACAAGCCAAAATCTCCTGCCCTAGCAGCTTAGCATCCTCTCCAGCCTTCCAAGCCCCTTGCCAGCTGACTCCAGGGACTTGGACCCAGGGCCATTAGTTCCACTTTCCCCTGGCCCATGCTGGCATGGAGAGTGTTAATGGCTGATGTAAGTCTGAAAAGAACTTAGGCAGTAATTTGGTTTCAGTTTATTAACATCCAAAACGTAAACAGGTAAACTACATGTTGAATTCATTAAATCTTCCTCCACTGTTTAAAAAGATGAGAACTGCATTTTTACAAAGGGATTGGTTGGTGTCATGTACGTATTCATTCACTCCTGTTTATACAAGATAATAAGAATATTAACATGGAGGCAGAGCAGTGGCACTTGTAATTCTATCACCACTGTTTATGTAAGAAAAAAATATCTGAAAAGAAACAGGGAGAGAACATTTGCTGCTCTGTACATGCATTAAATTCTTGTATTTTTGTTTATAAGGCATTTGAGGGAGAAAAAGTTTAACAAGTGGAGGAGGAGTTAGTGTTCTTTACACCATGTTCACTGCAATTGACCTAAGATAGCTAAGAGACATGTGCTCCATTAAATCCTTCCTGAGATGGAGCTTATTTAAGATTGGGATTCTCTGCTGGGTGCAGAAATGTTCTACCCCAGAGAGTAGTGAGTGTTGTGTCTGGGAGACCACTGACTCATAATTTGCCTGTAACTCAAGATATGCTTCTCAGGAAATGAAAAGAAAAGAAAAAAATGCTGTTTTAAATAAGATTGTAAGGACCCATTTCAAACAAATAGTTCTGGGAAGACATTTACGATATTTTCTTGACTGTTTGAAAAAGAAAAGGTAGTTGGTGGTGGGATAAGGGTTTCTTATCTAAGCTGACATTAACTGAGTTGATAATATAGGCCACAAAGGGTCAGATTATTGATGAGGGCTTAATGGGTGTCACAGGGCAATTGAAAAGAGTGAATAAGAAGCAAGAAGTGTTATAGGTAGGTGGTTATATTTATGATAACCTACCTAAGCAGGCTAGTAACCTGTTAGTGATAATGGAGACATAAAAACTCTCTGAAGTGTACATTAGAGTGGAGGTCCTTGAGAGCAGGAATGGAATCCAATTAGCAGAGGAATTAAGAGTAGACTCTGAAAAAACTTCTGTTAAATTAATGAATAAATGCATGCCGCCATCTGGACAATGCTTTGCATGTTCTCCCTTATCTAACCAATTCTCAAGGAAAGTTCATACACTTTCTTAGTCTCAGTTACAAACACAGGTGTCTCTCCAATGAGAGAGTTGAATTTTCACAAGGGCATAGAGTCACTGATTATTTTTAATTTATTCATTTCAATCCTCATTCACATTCCTGTTCTTGTTCCACTTAGGTAGCCATATTCTATTGCAGTTGGACCAATTGTGCATGCAAGTGATGAGAAATGAGATTAGAGAGGTAGTGAGGGATTGGGGCTCGCAGACTATGGTAAGTCCTTTAGAATCCCTTAGCATCAGTGATGGGCAGGAGTCTTTGAAATCATAACAACAATCCTACTATAGGATGACCAGATGAAGCAGTTCCAGCAAAGGCTGGAGGCACAGATGTAAGAGCTTGATTTGGGCTATAAATCAAATATAAAATTTCCAACCAGTGTAAATAAAAGCACTGTCTCATTTGGACCCTCTTTTTTGCCTACTGAACCAGTTTTACCAACCTAACACTTTCAGTTGGCAGCCACACCTATAAGACGCTTAGGGGGAAGTAGTGAAAGTGTTTTAGAACTTTCATAAGGCCTTCAGTTCAAAAGCACAGGATTTAAGACACTTCAAACATGAATTTTAAATGTGATAGGTTTTCCCTTGTACTTACTGACTACTGTGTTAAGAATTACAGAACTCCTGGGCATCAAATAGTGTGTGCATAAATCACTCTGCAATAGAAAGAGAGGTTGAAAGTTCACACAAGACGTGCATGTTCTATGGCCAAGTCCTACCAAAATGAGCCAATTTGCCACACTTACTTTTGAGAATGAGAGAGGTCTGATAGTTTGCCTAAAATGGGACATTCAGGAGAGGTCATTTTCTTGTCCATTTATGTATAAATCGTTAAAATTTTGAAGCTGTATTCTAGTATAACTGAGGGAAATAGCTCAGAATTTTTCTTATCACATACCAGAGATGACAGACTTAAAATCTGATGGCTCTTTTGATAGCTTCTGAGAGAACTAGAACTTGTCTGGCTCCATTTGTCTGGCCAAGATGTATTTCTATGATTTATCCGTGGAGTTTTTAGCAGAACCTTACACTTACTGTCTAAATTAATGATATTCCCTTCTTTTGCCATAACAAAAATCACGCTACACTATATACATTATGTTAAAGATTTTTTATTTTAGCATGTGGACATATTCTGTAAAAGCTTTTTCAGTTTCATCATGTTGACAAGCTGATTCCATTAAATCACCCACCATCATCATGTTCACTTTTTTCTTTTCGTTTTTGAAAAGTTAGAAAACAGCGATCATCTTAGAGTTTTCAAGACATTCGCTTTGGCAAAAATAAATCTGGAAAAACATGAGCCTATTCCTTGAAATGGAAAAAGGATGGGTTGTGTCATTCTTCTCATTGGCCCTTCTCTTGAAGCTGTTAAAGATGAGGAAGGAGGCTGTGGGTCTCTTTAATTTTTTTCCAGTAAAATGGGATTTTTAAACATTTTCTAGATATAGCTCAAACTTCTCTAGCTCAGTATTTATTATGTATTATTTGTTATTTAAAATAGAAACTTCAGTAAGTTGAATGAATAGCATGAAAGGGTTTCATTCAAGAATTTTTGAGCATTTCTGCACTGCTGGTAAAATGTTATTTGGTCATATTTTAGGGCCACACTTCTGTTTTGAATTAGAGCAGATATGTCCCAGCTCTCCCACCACCAGGCTTTCCTCACTGAGAAGAAAAGAAATCATCTGATCATGCTACTGCTGGGTCATTTAAAACATTGAGTAGGTGTGTGAAATGAGGGGGAAAAAAAAAAAAAAGCTCAGTATGGGGTTAATTCGCTCTGTAGAGTTGTGGGTGGATCACTTCCTCAGGACCAACTCATACAGAGGAACCACACATGTACAGACTTCTAAAAATAAAAGAAAGCCACGAACCTTCAGACTCCGTGGCACAAATTGATTGCCTTTGGAGGTGAGAAATACTCACTGCCTTTTGTCAGGGACGAGTGGACCTCACTTGAAATATCTGGGCAGGCCACTGTCAGATCCTGAAAATGAACCTGCGGCTTGAGGAGAGCTCTGGCAAATTGGGCACTTCCTGAAATTTACCTCTGCTGACTCTTTAAATTCATGTCTTGCTCAGTTTCTTTTAATGTGCCTTATTTTCTAGGTCTCATCTTGGAAACAACATAATTTCTTCCTGAAAATATGGGTGAATTCTTTCTATTTTCATAATTGTGTTTCACAGGCTGCCACGGGTTCCCTGCCTGCTGAGATCAGCTCAGCCAGGGTTTGGCCTGAAGGATTCCTCTAGGTTGTTTACAATCTAATCCTTTCATGAAGTGGAAGTGAAAGAGCAGACAGGAAACATCCTCAATTCCTAGATCATTAATAGGTGAATACAAGAATTCAGGTATTTATAAGTAAATTTCACCCACAGGGTTTTCTGAGGCAGAAAGATACTGTGAAAAAGTCTCCTTGAGCACATGCTCCGAAGAGCCAGGAACCAATGGAGATTAACCAGGAGGAAATCACTAACAAAGAACATGTTTGTAAAGTTTCAGAGCAAACCATTTATGTTTTCTTATGTTTCTGCCTAAATTACTCTGACATCAGTAGGAACACTTCACAGAGTGTATAGACAGAAAGTCCCACAATGTTTGTAACTTCCAAAAGGAAATATATATATACACACACACATATATATGATATATGCATGTATATGTATGTATCTTTATTTGCAGTTAAACTATAGGCAATATTGCTTCTTGAGATGGGGAATCAGGTGACGCCCTTGGGCAGTAAAGCTGAACAACCTGTAGAGTCCAGAGCAGAATCCACCTCCAACCACCATCACCACACACACAAACACATAATCACCAAATACCTCCTTCATTACCTTGGAAAAACCTGAATTTGGATCTTGTAGAGACAGATAAGAAAATGACAGTTCCCCTAAGAAGAAGTATTAAAAGCAGTTAAATTACTAACTTTTCAGATAACTGAGAGCAGGTTGGGGTTGAGGAGGATGGAGAGCTGACTGAGTATGTCCCCAAAGAGGCAGTCCAGGTCACATTTGTTTCTTTTTCTTCAACTGCCTGATGATGGGGATGTGGATGTAGAAATAGGAAGGGATGGAGGGAGGGAGCCAGGAGTAAGTTTTATGAATTCTAACAACAACATTATCAGCTTATTGTACCACAGGCTTTCAAAATTCCAGTTGCTGGTTAGCTTGACACCTTTGCTATTCAGGTCATTCATTTTCTTTTTTCTTTAACATCTTTATCGCAGTAAAATTGCTTTACAGTGTTGTGTTAGTTTCTGCTGTATAACAAAGTGAATCAGCTATATGCATATGTATATCCCCATATCTCCTCCCTCTTGCGTCTCCCTCCCATCCTCCCTGTCCCACCCCTCTAGGTGGTCAAAGCAACGAGCTGATCTCCCTGTGCTATGCGGCTGCTTCCCACTAGCTTATCTATTTTACGTTTGGTAGTGTATATATGTCATTGCTACTCTCTCACTTCGTCCCAGCTTACCCATCCCCCTCCCTGTGTCCTCAATTCATCCTTGACATTCGAAACAGCATAAGCAATGGCTACATGTACCAACCATTATCCTAGTTAGGTGGTCAAAGTCAGCTTAATGCTGGCTTTATTTTCTGTACTGATGTTGAACAAAATGTTTCTCTTGAAAGGTCTTAGACCTCTATCCTCCCAGCTCCTGATCACAGCAATAACCAACCTCCAGAAGTCATTAGTGAAGACTAGAATAATACCCTATAAAAAGTCAGCTGTGAAGAAATTGGCGTAGTTTATCTCTGATTTGTGTCCTTATGAAAATAATGGTTTGCAAAATAAAACTACATTTCTCTGTCTCAATCTCTTTTTTTAACCAGATCTTTACAAGTTATATGGGGACTGATTTTTTTTCCTAACAAAGGTTGAATAACACTTTAGTAGCCAAAGTCCATCTTTAGAAATAGCTTTCTTCTATAATGTACTGCCAATTTCTTATGTGTGTGTATTTTGACCTTCCTGATGCCTCTGCTATGGGCTGCCTGTTGATTGGTACATGTTACTGCTTTGCTTATAAGAGTTGGGCAATAGTTCAGTGATCCAGTCCAAATCTGGGCCATAGATAGAAAGGGCTCATCTTCTATTTAAGAAATGTGGCAAACTGCTTTAAATGAATTTGGTTCAGACAAGGTCATTGGAACTGTTCATCTAATCCTGTGTGCTGTATGTAATGGACACTTCTGCTTAGCTCCAAAGCTGCAAAGTAAATAGATAAGAAAGCCAGTAACTTGCCGCCCCTGTTAGAGCTTTCCCTGAGTCTGTCATCAGATTTACATTCTTAGTCGTATGGAGCCCATCTTGGCCATTTAAAAGTATTTGTTCACTGGTTCTCCTGATGTCTTTGAAGGTAGTCCTGGGAATAATAACAGTGAATTCTTACATTATTTTCTGGTCTTTTTTCTAACTTTAAAAAAAAATTGGATATTGAATTTAAATGCATATTCATAACAGGTTTATGAAATATTCAGCTAAATTTCTAGGACGTGAAAGAATTAATTGTTAGAATGTTTTACTGTAGCTAATCATTATGTTAAAACCATAGTAGATTCAAGTATATTTTTGCTCAATTCTATTTGAGTAATTAATATACACTTGGCAAATTGAATCAATACATAAGCACTATATACACTATTTTGAATTTAGTAACTTACAGACTTTCTGTGTTGCCTTATCCTCTTCTAACCATAAAATGTATTTTACTCAACTGTGTAGTGATTCTGTACAATTTTGGGAGTCAGCATGTCATAGGATTTTGTAGTCAAATAGAGCAAAACAAGACTAGAGAAGTATTGAATTCACCCTCCTGACTGGAGGCAGAGCTGTATTTATTCCATCCGAAATAGATGAGGATCTTTCCTACTTTTAAATAACCGTGAAGATAGAAATTTCATAACAGCTCTTAGCAATCTATTTGATTATTTACCACTTGTACATTTAAGATATTCATCCTTAAGTCTTAACTTAAATTCTTCACTGGACAGTTTAATATCATTTTCGCCCTAGGACAAAAATACCTATCATTATTCTCTTTATAACAACTCCTCTTATAGTCAGAAAACTATGAAGATACACCTCAGCTCTTTCTTTCTTAAGCGAAATTATTCCAGTTTTCTAAACATTTACTTTTATCTCTATAGCTCTTTCTGTACAAGAGTGGCAAAGGGGACTATTTTTAAAAGTTCTGTCGTACATGATGCCCCTGAGAAAGGCACTGCATATTTTAATTTCACTGTGCCGATGTGGAAATAGCCACAGCTTTTTCATTATATGCTGATGGGCAGAGCATTTGTGTTCATTTAACCTTGAGGTTGAAACTTGTTCCCAAAGAAGTAACTGACTCATAGCATTGGCTAGACCCAAGAATAAAGAGCATCAGTTTTCTTAATCTTAAAGGCTCATTTTGCCCCCCACTCTAAAATGCATTAAAATTAACTTTTCCTTGCCCTCTCTCTGGTGCTATTTGTTTACTGATATAACAACTTCTTTCTGTCACCTTTGTCTCCTAAAGTAGATGGACAGCATTTATTCAGCAAACATTGGAGTGTCATGCTGTGTTTGGGACACTGTTCTAGGCTTGGGAGATTCTAGTGTGAACTGTTAGCAAAGGCTCAGGGACAGAGGTGTCCTGAGCATGTTCAGGGAGAGCAAATAGCCTGTTACAGTACGTAAGGAAGCAGTGGTGGGGAAGAAACAAGTGAGGTGAACTGGGGCCAGATCGTGAAAGATCTTGGATTGCTCTTAAGCGAATAGTTGGTGGTGACAAAGACAAAAGTAACATTTTCCCATCTGTATTATGGAAAGCTTTTATCAAGTCTTTAAAACACAGACTGTGCCCACGTTGTCCTCTTGGTTTAGTATCTAACAGACCATCGGGTGAAAGTACCTGCTTAATTTGTATCTTTTGATATAAATTTTGTGTTATAATTTTTCCCTTTGTATTAAAAAAAATTCAAGGGAACCATTTGAGTAAAGACAGCCTTCTGTTCACACTGATCTGGATGTTTCTTCCTCCTGCTGTGCCCATATTTATTCCAAAGCCCTCTGTACCACTAACATGTTACATTCTGTGTTTATATACCAAGGAGCCTTGGGAAGAGTTTGTCCTAAATAGGCACAACTTTTTTTGTACCAAATGGCATTAATAGTAAGCTGTGAGCCGCATTATGACCAAGTATTCCTACTTGATTGGACCACATGATAACAATACCAGACCTTTTCAGCATCCCCTAAAAGACATCAATGTACTGTAATAAAAGGTCTTGTACACCAATCCATTTGGAACATGTAAAGCTATAACTTTAGGAGTTTGAAAGGAAGGAAAGTTGTTCGGAATAAGATTGTAGAGAGCTCCTGAATGTCATCATGCCATCAAATTAAGTCTGTTTTAGGAGCTGTAAGAAATCATCCTAAATATATTAAACAAATTCAGTTCCTGATACTACCTCCCACCCTACCCTGCCACCCCTCCCAGCCTTACTGCTCTTACTTCATTCTTATTTCTCAGGCTTTATACCTGTAAGAATCAGGAAGACTCAAGAGGATTTGTACGGGATGGGGTAGAGTGTCAAGTTGTATCTCCGCAATGTCTCAGGCTCAGAAACAATCCTATACCTAATTGCTGAGCTTTAGTTTTTGAATTCTCTCTTTTTATTGATCATGATTTCATCATCTCGGTTTTTGAAGACAGACATCATTCTGTGTTATCATAGCATATTAAGGAAAGGTAAGGCATCATTGTGACTTCCCTACTGTTCTCAAGATGGTCTTGAAAAGCAGACCGCAAGATATGAATGACCATTTATGGCATTTATAGTCAGTCTCCTTAAGACTGACCAAAGGAATGAAGACACTTCAAGAAACTTGCAGGAGACCCCAAAGTACCTAATGGGAAATTGAGCATGTTTTGTATGCACATCTGAATAAGCCTTCCATCTGACTTTAACTTATAAATCTTTTGCCAGGTAGAAAATAGAGAATTAAAACCCTCCAAATTCAGGGTGCATGAAATGTCATTATATCTAGCATAAAATTTCTTAAATCTCTCAGATAAAGGAAATCATGTATCCAGAGTGAAGATGGAATATCAATTGACAGGAACCTGTGAAGCTGGCACATATTCTGAGACATATGAATCTAAAAATCCAATAGGGCCTCATCCTTTGAAAACACTGGAAGCCAGAAAGGTATTAGGAAAATCAGTAAGGTAAAAATCTTCATCCTACTATTTGGAATGACTCCCACATAAGAATTAATTAACACAATACTTCTAGAACATTAAAAGGATGTTAAAATGTTATCTCTACCCGTAGAAAACAAAGATATAAACCCACCTAACTGCTAGAGAAAGTAGTTGAAAAAAAAAATTGGATGGATTAAAGGCATGTCTAAGAGGTCTTTTCTGTCCTGTTGTCACATCATTTACCCTCTTCAGATAGAAGGATAAGTGTTGAACTTCAGTTCATCTGAATTCCTCAGCTCTGTCATCAATGCTGTGACACATTCTAATTTTCTGATTCATTTGTGATGAATAAGCTCTCCCTTTTCTATTCGCAATGCTAAAAGTAACCAGTTTTTATAAGTGAGTTATGATTACTTATTTTCCATTTTTTTATTGCACTATTATTTTCCCTTAGCAAAGTTTCTCTCACTCTTTATCAGCCAGTGTGAATCCCACATGCGGAAAAGCCCTTGGACAGTACCATTGCCTAGGCTTGGAGTTAGTCAAGAGGAACAAGAGGCTGACAGCCCAGACTCCTTTCTTAACCCAGCCAGGTACCTCAGCTGTCAAGTGTCTCAGCTTCTGCACCAAAAAATGGGTACAATAGTAGCTTTCCCTTACCACCCTGAAATATTTAGAATGCAAATCAAGCCAAAACTGTCTCCTTCCAAAGGAGAAACTTAAACTAGCCTACAAAATTCTTAAGGAGGTCAGACTTCAAGGGCAAACATAAAGTGGGAAACACCTAGAGGTTCTGGAACTTAAGGGTTATAAATATGTAGACCTCAGAATGGTACAGACTTATTCAGATCCCAGCAGCTGTCTGATTTAGGGTAAGTTTCCTAATTTCTCCATTCTCCCTTTTTCCTCTGGTAAAGTGGAAGTAGTAGTATTTACTCTTGTAGTCAGGATTAAATGATATACTGTTAATGCTGCTTTTCAAACTCTTCCAGGGAGGTGATCATCAAGCTAAGGTGAGCATCCAATATTCGGGGTGCCTGGACATCACCTGAAACAGTCTGCTGCAAATAAGCCTTTTCAGTGAGGTCTCAGGTTTCACCCTAAAAAATACGTACACATTTTGCATTCTACCCTTCAATTTATCCTTGCTTGTTTCACTAAACTGGAAGTTCCATGAGGACAAGAACAGGATCTGTTCTTTTTTTCTCTAACGTCCAAGAAATAGTTATTGGATAAATGAGTACATATACAAATAAGAGTTTAAATTACTTAGTCACAAAGACAACTGACCCTCTAAAGAGACAGCCGTGTCTTTATTATTTATTTTGTGGCTTTGCACACTCTTGTCATACTGCTCCACCTCCCTGGGTATACCCATATTCAAATTTAAGAAGCATTTACTTAAGATGCCTGGAACCACAGAAAGTACTCAGTGAACAGTAGCTCTTATTATCATTTCTCTGCTCACTATTCCTCTACCTCATTGTTCCTAAGGCTCTATGGACTTTTTAAAAAAGCAGTTATAAGGGACTAGGAAAGTCAGAGTCTAGAAGTCCTGTAAAGGAGTCTGTGTCTCTAGTGACACACACTCACCCATGTAGAGATCCATTTTCTATACATTTCATTTACTCCTGGCTTTAGCTTTATAGCGACTTGTTAAAACATCCTAGAGGTGATGAGTAGGGGCACTGAAAGAGCATTTTCTCCCCTCTCCCCTTAGACCAAAGGTTACTAACCTGGAATTCTTGGAAGACCTTCATGGAGTTTGGGAGATGCTTGAAACTTGGTGGGGTTTTTTTTTCTTGTTTTTTTTTTATATTTTTTAATTGTTTATTTGGCTGCATCGGGTCTTAGTTGAGTTGTGCAGGCTTACTTGCTCTGCGGCATGTGGGATCCTAAGTTCCCTGACCAGGGCTTGAACCTGCGTCCCCTGCATTGGAAGGCGGATTCCCAACCACTGGACCACCAGGGAAGGCCCCAAACTTGGTGTTTTTGAAGAATTTCTGGGAAGAGAAATTCTCATAGGGATCTGTATCACCTCAAATGTTGGGAACCATTGCCGTAGAACATAAACGGAAATCAGAATGGACTAATCTTTAAGTTACAGTTAATAATACTTTCAGTTCCTTGGAGATTGATACTATATAATAATTTCTACTCAGAAATCACAAAACTAAAACTAGACTTCACTACAAATCACCCTTTCTCCCCCTCTCTACTCTTGCCTCCCCCACCAGGTTTTAAGGTCTTGATTCATTTTGGGCTTTATAGTTCTATATTCTTGGCTAGATATTTGTGCTTTGAACCCAGCATGCTTAATGCAAATGTTTTTAAGCTTATGCAAAACTATTATAGATAATTCTTTGCATTTCAGATGAAAACAATTTACAGACATACAAGGTGAATATCACTTAGGCAGAAAGGGCACATATCAATAAAATAACAATTTGAACTGAACAAAAATAAACCCGTGTAGATTAATACATATTTTCAAAATTGCATAGCAGATTGTAATTCAATCAAGAAACGGGGCCTTTTGACATTTATGAATGTTTATAAATTGTATAAGAACTCTGAGATTAAATTTTTAGCCTTAGTATTAAATTTGGGATAGATAGTATTGTTTTTCATTAATACACAAAGACAACAATTATATCCAATAAAATCTTCAATTTAACTTGGCTTTAATTTGTCTTAGACTGTGACATACACACTGTGATTTTTCTCTCCATCTTGGATTCCTGTCATTGACAGCCTGTGTGTCATTTGACATCCAGGAAAGATAGCTTTTCATTCCAGACCTTGGATGTATTAATCAATCTGGATACAGTTTACATCGATCTCTTTTGATCACATCAAAAATTTAATTTTGACTGATTAACTTTTATGAATAAATACTCCTTTCCTAGAAAGGAAAGTTATGCTCTTAGATATAAGAGCATAAATACTTAGTATAGTTCAAAAAGAGCATAATTATTATTGAGACTTAACTGGGTTTATAACATGCAACAGAAAAATAAGTGAGCATATTGCATAGATAACCACTAATCATATTTTTCTCCATTTTCTCAAGGGTTGGGAAAGAAAGCAAGCTCAAAAAGGTTGGAGGAGGGAGGGAAAAAAGGGAGGAGAGAGGGAAGGAAGGAAGGAAGGAAGAAAAGAAGAAGGAAGGAAGGAAAAAGCTTTTAAAAGATGCACCAGTGAAGTGGTCTAGGATCCTAGCTTGTGGAAGGGACTAGAATGTAGCAAAACTTAGAGCTTTAAAGTCGTTGAGGCTAGTTGGTCTTTTTATATATATATATATATATGTGTACGTATTTCAAGTTTGTGTGTACTTTCAATGAATCATACATAAGTAAATTATCTTGCTTAAAATTTTCATTAAGCTCATCAATTTTGTGAAACAATTTAAAAACATTGGAGACCTCCAGCCTCTCTTGTGTTGGCATACATTATGGTCCAGGCTGCAGATTTTCATCTTAACTCTTCTTGTCCAAAGAGGGGAACACCATACTTCACTCCTGCATGTTCATGGAACAGGGTTTCACCTTGTCCATAGAAGGAAAAACTTTTTCTTTGGAGGAACCTCTATGAGGGTGCATTTTCCCAGAAAACTTGCTGAGAAGTGAAGTCTCTAATTGCCAGTTTTCTACTTTAGCCTTATTCTATGCTTTAGTCAGGTCCTTCTACTTGATCTCTTTTAATACAGTTTGTTTTTCATATTTCTGAAGGCCATATGTGAAGTGGTTAAAATCATGGTGTCAGAGAGATAAGAATTAAATCAGTGTATATTAAGTCCTTGACATATTTGAGTTGGGTGGGGTAGGGAGACCTGCTTTGTCTTCTCAGCATCCTTGTTTGCTTTATTAATTTCTCTTGGATCTTCTGTTACTTCAGTTTTATTCTTCTGTAAGAAAAGCTATCAAAACAGTGGCAAACAGGCCAGTCCCATAATCGCTTCTTTGGCTTGTGTGTTGAAAATTACAAAGGAGAATTATCAGACTTGAAATATAGAATGAGAAACTGTTACGGTCAACTCCTCCCAAGCCTTAAGTTTTCATTATTAGAAATGCATTTTGGGGGACAAATGCTTTCGTTTAAAATCATTTTGTCAGAGGGGACACTCTTAGGCTGATGAGACAGGGTAGACAAGGCAGTAGCAGTCCTCAGCTAACAATTGACAATACATGGAGGCTTTGAATTTGCCCAGAGTATCTTCTGGGCATTAAACATACTAAATCTACCCTTAAAAGAAACAAAGTTTATCAGTTTCACTCATCTTTGTCAAAATTAGCTAAGATCTGTCATGCACTACATAGTAAAGCATTTATCTATTCTCATCAGTACTGCCCAATAGATATTTATGCAACGATAGAAACGTTCTATCTGTAAGGCAGCCACTAGCCACAGGTGGCTGTGGAGCACTGGGAATGTGACTAGTAGACTGAGGAACTAAAATTTTAAATATTTTAAATTTAAATAGGTAGATGTGGCTAGTGGCTACTGTATTGAACAGCACAGCTCTAGATAATGCTCATACGATTTCGATCAGAATGAAGTTGACAAAGAAAGAGGTTGGCACTCCTTCTGTATTGGTCAGATAGCAGCAAGTCACACCTTTGGAAATTTTACGAGGCTGAATCTCCTCTTTCTTCGGCTCCAGGTGACAAAATGGGCTCTTACTGCTCATGCTTTAGGAGCAATTAGTCCCATCTAAAGTTAGATTTGCTTTCCTTCTCTCCACAGTATCATTGGGTTTATTTTTAATTCCTTGTTTTGTCTTTGATTTTCAGTTCCTTGACCGTCATTCTGTGGCCTGCCCCTTCTCTTTATGTAAGTAAAAGTGGTTTTTTTTTACTTTTCAAAAAAGCACCAGATTTGGGAAATTCGGGTCTTTATTGGCATGTTCTCCAGTTGACATTGTTGTGGTTTCCAGTGCTTCTTCAGTGTGTTTTAGCTTCTTTTGTGTTTGGAGTCAATGCTGTTGGTGGTAGTAGTAGTTGCCATCATGAGGGGGCTGAAAAGACCAGCAGCTTAAGCCACTGGACTTATATAAAGACTTCCTTTGACTCAGCCACGGCTGCTGTTTGCAAAAGTCACTGCTCTTCTAAACTACAGCTTACATTCTTCAGCCAGATACCAGCCACAGTTGGGCTTTTGCTCCACTGTCAATCAATGGGCAATTATTTATTCTTCAGTTATACACTCATCCATAGGCCCAATAGTTTTTAATTTCAACTTCTAGATCAGAGCTTTCATTTTTTGGACAAAATTTCTAATATCCTTTTACAGGAGGTACAAGACTGAAGTACAAAACTTTAGTTATTTATGCTAAAATTGTGTGTGAAATAGTAAAGTCCAGAGGAAAAAAAAAAAGAGAGAGAGAGAGAGAGAGAAATCGTGTGCCAGGAGGTTTATAGAAGGTACCATTCTTATTTTAGAAAAGATGGAAAGTCATTTGGGGAGAAAAAAAAAAAGCAACTTGATTTCAGATGAAAAGAGAGAACATTTATAATTTAAAGCCCAAATCAGGCTGCACTGAGTTGGTTTGGATAAATTTCACCTTGAGCTGCTTGAAAGAGATTCTGGGACCACGAACCCAAACAATCAAAGTCACTACCTGAGACACCACCCAAGAGATGCTACAGGTAGTGGCAGTTACCTCACATGATAAATATTATCAGCATCCTTCCAGCTGCTTCTCACTCTCTGGTGAACGCTGTCCCTTATTCACAACATACTATCTTCACCGACTCCTTCACACTCTGAGGTATTTCTTGTGTTGCAATCATTTGCACAGAAAGGAGGTTCCCATGGCTCTTTTGCTTGCGTGTGGCTTCCACTTACATTCCTAGAAGCTAGTTGCAAATATATGTAGGGGAGCAGAATCCTCCAAAGGATGCTAAGGCTAAAGTCTAAAGTGACATTTATTTGACAGAGAAAGGAGATTGATTAAAGTCCCCAGAGACTGGTGCTGTGTGTAATGCATTTATACAGCAGGGGTGGGTCCTCTCTGCCCCTGACAAGTCTTGTTATTCCTCATTCTTGGTGTTGATAGAGTGGGTCTGTCAGTGCTTTGGAGGGTGTCAGCGTGCATGCCTGTGGTTTTACCACTTTACGTCTCTGCATCCCGACTCCAGTTACCTAGCACTGCATATTTCTAGTCCTCTGACTGGCAAATCATTTTTGTTGCAGTTCTTTTGTGTAAAAACAGTTCACATAATAGCTCTGTGTTAGACAAGGCATTAATCCTCACATCACCGGGGATGAATCAGCACCGTGCACTTCTGCCCGCACGGCTCAGCTATTATGACGTCAGCACTGGAGGGCAAGCCTCAGACATAAGCAGTGCAGCAGTCTGGAGACCTGGGTCACAGATTAGAAATCGAGGGGAGACCTTTGAGATAAAAAACGTAATTGAAAGGCTGTCTCTGGCTCATAGGAAAATGTGAAGCTGATTCTATGCTATATCAACCATCAATCTCACAGCTTCTAGAGAGATCCAAGTTTTTAACCAGAGAGGAGGCTGAGCAAATGACCTGAATGGGCTAATAGCCCATCCACGTATCCACTAACCTTTTCCCACCCCACAGGCCAGGCTTCATGCTTGCTTAGATTGTTCCAAATCCTGAGACTGCCTTTATTTCAAAGGTGACAGGGCCTGTGACAGTCCTGCTGTCCTCAAGTGCCCCACAGACACAGCTGATGGCTCCAGAGGTGGTGCCCATCAAAGGGAGAAGAAAAGTTCCTTGGGGACAGATCAAAACATTATCTCCCCAGTGCTTCTAGTTTCTAGTGCCTCTTTAATGGCCTCCTCCAGACAGGTGCGGCATTCTGCCTGTTCAACTTTTTTCTCCTCGGCACTGCATTTAGTCCAAAGTCCCAGTCTGGATTTGACACAGATTTCAATAGGAGCTGAATAGCTTCCAGATGTTCCCCCAAAAGTGTTTCATCCCATTAATCTTTAGCAGAGCAAAGAGGAGCCCTCTATAACTTGCCATGCTGCCTTGAAGCAGATAGCACAGACTCACCCTATTTGAGAAACTAGGTTCTTAAAAGGTAGACCTCTCTACAGTTCGGACTAACGTTCATTCTCAGAACAACACCTTTCCATATTGAAAACTAAATGTTGAGAAGGCTGAAAATTAACTGCCTACATTCTCTGTTAACAAGATATTCCTCCATCACACCCTCTATCCCTCACTCTTCCTTTCACCCTGTGATAACCATCTAAAGTGCCTTACTGCTGGGGTCTTCTGCCTTCATTAGATTGCTAGTAGGCCCCTACCCTGTTTCTAGAAGCTAATACTACTGCTTGGCTTAGGTTTTGATTGATTATCATGCACAGCTGTTCATTCAGTTTTCAGTCAACAAACATTTATGGAAAGCTGCTCACTATGCTCAGTTCCTAAAACTGCTATATAAATAAGAAATGCTCCCCATTGTTAAAAATCTCACAGTCCAGTAGGGGAGATATATAGTAAATAAAGGCCATGCCATGTGATAGGCACTGGAATGGAGGTATATACAAGATGTAGGGAGGGGAACAAGAAAGGAGCACCCGCCTGTATGTGGGAGGTGCCCAAGCTGGGCCTGAAAGTCTAAAGAGTGAATTGTAGTTTACCAGGTGGATGGGGGGAAGGGAAAGCAAAAGGGGATCATAATCAGAAGAAAAGCCAGAGGAAAATCAGGAGGTATCTGCGCAGCAGCCACATCCCGAGTTCGTGGCTAGAGCTTGGTGATTGAAAGGGGATCCTTTCAAAGGAGATGAGGCTGGAAAGTGGGCAGGAGGCAGATCACGAGGGCCTTGTATGCCGAGCAAAGAAGTTTGGACTGGAAGCAGCTGGCTTGGGGAGGCTTTGAAGAATTTTACGTAGATTTATGTTTTAGACGAAGAGCAGTCTGGTGACTGAGAAAAGGGAGACCAGATCATAGATGAAAACCAAGGGCCTGAACTGTGCAGTGGGGCTGGGAGTGGAGGGGAGGGGCGATTCGGTAGTGCTGACATAGACATTGACATTTGCCTAATGCCAGCCTGGCTTGGCCCCGTGCATAATCCTTGACTTCTAGGAGAAAGGTTGATGTGTTGTTTGGGGCCAAATTTCAGGCCAAAATACACCTTTATGGGACCTTCACCGGAGACCTCAACTTGAGTCTGACCTACTGCTCTCCAGAGATGTGTGTCTCTCTCTCCCATAGTGGCCTTGGGGGAGTGGCAGGCAGAAAAGGAGAGGACATTGCCAGTGTCCCGCTTTTCTCTTCTTTCACCTGAAAATGAAACCATTTCTTAATAATATCCCCTAAAGTCAATCATTTCCCCAGTTTCCTATCATTTTCCCACTGCTGCCCTTTTCTGAGGAGAAGTTCCAAGCCATTGAGCTGAATTGCAACTTATGCACAGCCGGGTATTGAAACAATGCAGTATATTTGTTCCTTCTTTCTGAATTAGAGTTCACCATAAGTGTGCTTTTCTCTTGTTCACTTTGGGCTGCCAGGACAATTTAAAGGAAATTTTCAACAGCTTATGTTGCATGTACCATGTTCTCTTTTGCAAATGAGAGGATGTCTGTGGGTGTGTTTAAGTCTTCTCTGTATTACTTTCTGGAGAACGGTTTGAGGAGATGAACAAGATAAGGAGTAGAGACCTATTGAAAGCCCAGGTCCCTTCAGTGACCTGAGTGCAGAACGTAGGCTGGTGATCAGATGGTCAATTATGTGTTTGTCAAAACACAGTGGGCTGCATTCCAGACTGCCAGCTTTGGAGGCCCAGCTTCTGCCAACCAAATGTCATCTGGGAACATGCAACACTGGGCACTGTGAAGGAGTTTGAAATAGACCATGCCACAGCCAACCTACTGCCAGTCTTATAGCACCAATATGGCATGCACAGCCGGGCCCCATGTTTCAGAGCTCAGGAATTCACTGTTCTAAATTCAAGAGGTCAGATGGGTTCATGTTTTCAAAGCCTATGTTCTCTGCTTTGAACATTGTGACTTGCTCCTCAGTGATTTCCAAGTGATTTTTTCCAGTCACATCGCTGTGGAAACCACTCTTTCTGTGATGGTTATGAGAGCCTTGTCAATGTCCCAGAGGAGAGAAAAAAAATAAACTTGCTCTGACAATGACTGTGATTCCGACAGAGGGATTCCAACTCTTAGGAAATTACATTAAAGGTGCATAGCTTTTAAAATATCAGGAACCACCTTGGCAACTTATAAAAAGCAGAAGGGCTTTGCCTATTTTATAAAGTGATTTGCATATACCTGCATAAATAATGTCCCCACCTGTACTTTTATGCATTTAGGTTGAATAAATTAAATTCAGTGATCTTTAAAATATTCACTGTCTTTGATTGCTCAGATACCATTTTCAGGACCCTTCCTCCTCATTTTTTTTCCTGTAGTAGTAGTGGCTATTTTTTTCAATCTTTTGGCTAATTCAGAGAATCAAAACACTTCTGCAGACCAGTCTACCACAGCCAGGAGCATTACCTCCCTCTGTTTGCATCTCTCTTAGACTTTCTACCTATTAGGCCATGCTTTCCATATGCTTTTCGTAAAGGAAGTGGGGGGAGTATATTACCAAAATGAAAACACACTGATACACATCTCAGGGACACACTCATATTAACCTTTCTTTCTTAGGCCACTGCCACCACTAACCCTAACCCTAACCCTTCAGGAACCATCCAGCCACTAAGCCATATCAATTGTAACTTGGGCCTTCAAATCAAAGCCTGGTTAGTAGGTCAGCCTTAAACACAATCATCCCATAAGCTATAAGTACTTATTATATACGAAGAATCATATTTAGTGGAGAGTTAAAACATAAACTAGGACATTGCCCTTGCTTGCTCTTAAGAAACTTAAAATTGAGTTAGGAAAAGAAGTCGTACTATTGAGTGTTCATATGCGTAGCAAATAATAAATAACAATTCCAAAAGGAATGAGACAGTCCAATAAGTACTATAGGATTTCATTCGTGAAAGAGAGCCTTGAGGGCTGGAAAACTTCATGTAATATGCAATTTAGCTGGGTCTTGAAAAATGGCTAGAATGTAAACAAGATGAAGAATAAAAGAATGGTATTCCAAGCAAAAGCATAAACCTAAGTGTGGGAATCTTTGAAGGGGTACAATAAATAACACTGTTTTTCCCCAGTCAAATTCTAAACCCATTGGAAGATAAGACAAAAGAACTGATGGCTGAGGAACCAAAATTTTTGCCAAAGTCTGGGTGGATAGATGTAACTTAGTATGAGAGGTAAAAAGAGCTCACTGACTCCCTTCCTCCCAGGGGAAAATTTGGGTCTGCATAAGAACAACACTTTTCCAGGTCACTAACTCCCACTAGTCGAAGTAGTCAAGGAAGGAGAAAGTCTAAATTCCTGTACTTACAAACTTTGATAGATCAGTTCCACCTAACTGAGAAACATGGACCAAGGGCTGTCTTACCAACATGATGACTTTCCTCCATGGAGAAGTATAAGGAATGAGGCCAGAGGCAAGATATGTTTAGAAAATTCCCTATGGAAACTGGGAGTGGGGAAGAGGCATTCCTATAAACCCTAAGATCCACAGGCTGGAAAACAAGAAGAGGAAATATTGAGTAAGATGAAAATGTGAACCAGAGCCAAGAGGCCAAATAAGGCTCTCATCTGCCTAAGGGGACATACCTGAGGTTGAAACCAGTAGTCACAGAATTATTGGAGACCTAAACTAAGGGATCCTTTTCAGACTCTCAAAGTTACCAGAATCAGAATCCCAGGAACAAGCAAGAACTGAAGATAATGGACTAAAACCTAGTTGGGAAAAAAAATACAAAAACTCTTATCTTTTGTTAAACTAGTAATAACAATAAGAAACAACATTTGTTGAGTGCTTGCCTTTCTTTAGGTACTGGACAAAATACTTTTAATGGTTATATGATTTAACCTTTGAAACTACTCTTATTAAATAGATGATGTTATAATCCTAATTTTGAAGATAAAATGGAGATTTTGTATGTTTGAGTAATTTTTCCAAGAAGGCCTAGGAAGTGATAGAGATAGAAATTGAATCCAAGACTATCTGTCTTAAAAGCCTTGGCTGAATTTCATTAAACACAAAGTAAATGTCTACTAAGTGCTGAAAGTGTAATAATGAGCAAAACAGACATGGTCTCTGCCCTACCGGAGTTTATAATTTGGGGGATGAAAGACGGATATTAACCAAACCGTCGCATGAAAGAACTTATAATTGCAAACTGCGCTTTCTGTTATGACATAAAAATGCCAGGTTTTCTAAGAATAAATATAGGAGGGGAATACTTAATAATAATAATAGTAAATATAGGAGGGGAATATTTAATAAGTGAGTCTGGAAGTACAGGACAAGCTTCCCTGAGGAAGTGACATTGAGCTGACATCTGAAGATGAAAAATAAGAAGTGAGTTTAGGGCTTCCCTGGTGGCGCAGTGGTTGCGCGTCCGCCTGCCGATGCAGGGGAACCGGGTTCGCACCCCGGTCTGGGAGGATCCCACGTGCCGCGGAGCGGCTGGGCCCGTGAGCCATGGCCAATGAGCCTGCGCGTCCGGAGCCTGTGCTCCGCAACGGGAGAGGCCGCAGCAGAGGGAGGCCCGCATACCACAAAAAAAAAAAAAAAACAAAAAAAACTCTAACCCCAAATTAGCTCAGAGAGAAGGGATCCTCTGAAAGCAAAGGAGAAAACTAATAACATTTACATCCATTGAACTACAAATGCCTTATACTACTATCTGACATGCTCCGCAACGGGAGGGGCCGCAGCAGAGGGAGGCCCGCATACCACAAAAAAAAAAAAAAAAAAAAAAAAAAAAAAAAAAAAAAGAAGTGAGTTTAGGTGGTGGAAGAGGTTTCCAGGCTGAGGGAACAGCATGAATGAAGGCCCTGAATGTAGCAGAATAGAGAGAATGAGGTGAAAAGCAGCCAGGTTGAGGCTGAAGAGATAATACAGGGCCTGATAATATCAGGATCTTTGTCGGCCATATTAAGGACTTGCCTCAGGGCAATAGGAAAGCAAATTTAAGAATGAAAGTGGCATGATCAACTTTTTATTCTAAAAAGATCATGCTACTCTTGTACATTTATCCCAAACAAGCAGAAACATATCCACACAAAAATCAAAATTTATGGCAGCTTTATTCATAATAGCCCCAAACTGGAAACAACCCAGATGTCCTTCAATGAGTGAATGGTTAAACTGTAGTACGACCATACCATGGAACTGCTCAGCACTCAAAAGTAATGAACTCTTGGTATGTACAACTTGGATTAACAGCAAATGTGTTACACTGAGTAAAAAAGCCAATTTCATTTATATAGGATTCTTTTTTTTTTTTTTTTTTTTTTTTTTGCGGTACGGGGGCCTCTCACCGCTGTGGACCCTCCCGCCGCGGAGTACAGGCCCCGGAAGCGCAAGCCCCGCGGCCACGGCCCAGGGGCCCAGCCGCTCCACGGCACGTGGGACCCTCCCGGACCGGGGCACGAATCAGCGTCCCCCGCATCGGCAGGCGGACTCCCAACCACTGTGCCACCAGGGAAGCCCTATATAGGATTCTTGAAATGAGAAAATTATAAAGATTAGTGGTTATCAGAGATTAGGGAGTGCGGGAGAGATGGAGCTGACTGTGGCTGTAAAAGTGTAGGCCAGAATATTCTTATGATGTAACTGTATTTGGACTGTGGTGGTCACCATGCAAATCTATACATAAGGATACAATAGCATAGAATGACATACACACACATACATGAGTGCATGCAAAATGAGTGAAATCTGAATAAGGTGGATGGATTGTACCAATGTCAATTGCCTGACTGTGATATTGTACCATAGTTAAGCAAGGTATTCTATTGGGCCAATATATCAATAATAGGGGGGTAGAGGGTATACCAGATCTTTCTGTATTATCTCTTACAATTGCATGATAAACTACCATAATCTTGAGATTAAAAGTTAAAGAAGAAGATCAAGCTAGTTTCATTATGGTAAATGGTCTAGAAGGAGCAAAAGTAAGGAGGCTGCTGTAATAGAACAGACAAGAGATAGACTAGGGTAGTGACAAAGGGAATGGAAGAATAATAAATGGAATCAAGAGATAATTCAGAAGCAAAATATATAGGATTTTCTTATGGATTGGATGTGGGAGATGAAGTGGCAGCTATGACTACTGATTTTATGCTTGTAAAACAATATGGAGGATGGTGCCACTCAGGGTTGTATGAAACACCAGAGGAGAACTGGGGTGGAGAAAAGATCATAAGATCTGTTTTTAAAATGTCTAGTGTCAGATGCTTTTGATAGAGATAAGTGATCATATTGAGTAGGCCGAGGAATAGATACAACTGGAATTCAGAAGTAAAGCAAAGGCGAATGAAGCTGTTGGCACGGATGATAATTGCCTAGGGGCAAGGTTAGATTGAGAAGAAGGCCCCAACTGGGACTTGAAGAACTCTTAATATTTAATCAGCTGGTAGAGAAAAATGAGGCTGTGAATATCCTCAGAAGGAACAGCTAAGAGGTAGTAGGAAAATCAGAAAACATTGGCACAGAAGCCAAGAGAAGAAAGTGTTTCAAAGAGAGTGGTCAGTAGCGACCACTGAGAAGTCAAGTAAGTTAAGGACTGAAAAATATATCACTTACTATATTAATCTGGAAGTTATTGTTGACCTTAGCAAAAGGTGGTTTGTTGAAGAGGTAGAAGCAGTAATTTATTCGTCATAGGATGAGGAAAGCGTAAAGGAAGTGAAGAAACAAAGACAGCAAATGTGGATCAGTCTTAGAGGTTTTACTGTAAAGGAAAAGAATATGAGCTAGTATAATATCTTTGGAATGGGGGAGTGAGGTCAAAAATTGGAGGGGAAAAATGGAGATACTGGCATCTTTATATGCTTAGGAGAATACAGTAGAGAGGAGAGATTCAGTGTATAGGAGAGACAAGAAGATGGGATGATTGGTGGTGGAAGATTCCTGATAAGGACAGAGACATGGAATCCTGAGCGCAAGTAGAAGGAGAGAAGGAGGGCCATCTCTTCTATAGTTACAAGATGAAAGAAGGAATGGTAGGGATAGATGCGAGCCATGTGTAGGTTTGGTACTGAGAAGTTGAGAGGTTTCCCAAGTGTTGGCTCCTAGGGAGCAAGGTCCTGCTAAGAATAAGTGAGGAGGAGATCTGAGGAAGGTAGAGGTTTAAAATAGTTCTTGGGACAAATGGGACAGTAGGTTAGCCAGAAAAACAGTAGGATTCTCCTTGGCAGTGTGGAAGGTCTAGGTGAGCCTGGTGGGTTAATGTGGTACCTGTCTGTCTTGTGTGATTTTCTCCAGCAGTTCAGTGATGAAGCAGTTCAGTGATGAAGGTGGAAGCTCAGAGGAGATGTGCACTTGAGTTCAAATTAGGATGGAGCTTTACCTAATGTACATGAAAAGATATTAGAGTTTTTAGCTTCGTTTTGGTTCTGTTAGAGACCAGAATGAAAAGGCAGTGAAAGGGCTCAGTTCAGTCCTCTAAGCATCTGGTGAGTACCTACATTGTACCAGGCACTGTGTTTGGTACAGAAAAAACAGTCTAGTGAAGTTTAAAGGCTGCCATCTAGTCCAAAAGGCCAGGAACAGGTGATTAGATAACCTTTACCAAAAGACACAGAAACCCATGTCATTACTTTTCTTTCTTCTGCCCGTTCCTTCCTCCCATCCTGGCATTACCCAACTATTTTCTTGCTTTCTCACAAAATATCTACTGTCTGCCTTATTGCCAAGCCGCTAATATGCATCATACAAATATGAGTGACAATTCTGATTTCTCCCATCATCATTTTGCTAAAATACGGTCATTTAGGAACAATTATATCATCTACTTGAAGTGTGGTATTGGTACCGTGTGACTTTTCTCTAAATTGTAAAAGCTTCCCTCTAACTATACAGAAAGGCGATTTATTTAAAAGAGGGATGGAGAGAAGAAGAGTGGGTAGATGAGAGAGAAGAAAACAATAAGAAAAAGAAAGCTAATTATCTATAGAAGACCTTATATAGCAGCTCACCCTTGTCATTTAAGGGAACTCCCACTTGAAATGAGTAGATGAGCCTCCATTCCTAATGGTGGCCTACACCATCAGCTTCCAAAACAGCTTCCAGACCTGGAGACATTCCAGAGTGCTATAGACTAACTAAATTCCAGCTTCTGGTAATGTAAGACAAGATATGAAGAAGACCTGAAGAATATGGAAATTCCTAATTCCAGTAGCAGTAAGACTTCTCACTCAGATTTATTCTAAGCATTATAAAGGTGGTGGCTTACAAAGAGGTGGTGGGAATGACAGCTTTCCTTTATTTGAATACATTCCATTCTGCTAGATTCCCTTTAGGAAATGACATTAGGACCATTTGACTCAAAACTAAATTGCAGATACATCTGGGGTGAAATTTGGCAGCTGCTGAGCAAAGCAGCTGTATTTTTTTTAATATTTACTTCTTTCATGATTCTATAATTCACACTTATTGTAAAATATTAAGAAGGTATAGGGAATGGAGAAAACATCCACAATCCCACTAAACAGAAAAAAGCTATTATTAACAATTTTTTAGATCACCTTCTAGTCTTTTCTCTGAATTTTAACATAGTTGAGCATACACTGTATGTATAGGGTTGTATCCTATTTTTTTTACTAACAAGTACTTCTCAGTGTAATTACATACTTTTTGTAAATGCCACCATAATGTCTGAATAATTTTCTATCATAAAATCCCAAGAATTTTCCTAACAATGCCCTAGGTATAGATATTTGGGTTATTTCCAGTATTTGAGCTTTTATACTTTAAAGTCTTTTAAGGTGAGAACTATAATGTGTCACCTGAATTGTCAAACTTGGAGGAAACTTGAGGCAGGCAGTGATGCCACCCATTGAAGAGAATGGTCACCCTATTAAGAGAGTTACTAACTGCTAAGACTATGAAACTCATATTTGAATTTTTAAGTAGTTGTTGCAGAGTTTAAGCTTTTTTCCCCTAAGGTTAATATTCTAATTTTTACTTCTAAAGTATACATTTAGGTTGGCTTGCATTTGTTACAATGATGATATAAAAGAAAAATAATCCATTCAAAAATCTCACTGTCCAGAGATAACCACTGGTAACACTTTGGGGAATATATTTCCAAACATATCTATTTATCTGTCTCTTTTTCTTTCTCTTTGTCTTTCTCTTTTCAAAATGAAAGGAAAATCTACTGGCTGTTTTGTAATCTTGTTTTTTCACTCAACATTGTAATAAGCATTTTCCATGTTAATAAATATAGATCTACAATATCTTTTTGACAGCCACATTGTACTCCAGCGGAGGGTAATTTATTGAATTAGTCACTTATTGATGGACATTTAGGATATTTGGAAATTTTTTCTAACCAAACAATGCTACAGTAATCATCTCCATACATGTGTGCATTTTTTTTTTAAATTCACTTGCCTGATTATTTCCTTAGGATAAATTTCTAGTAGTGGAACTGCCAAAGTAAAGTTTATCTACTGCTAAACTGTCCTACAACAAAACTGTATCAATGTATACCCCTGCCAGCAAGGAAAGAGGCTGCCCATTTCTCTGCATCTTCACTAATTCTGTAATTGTCAATTGTACTTTTTGCCGTATAAGTGAAGAGTTTCGTATTGAGGGTATGAGATGCTTTTTCCAAGCATACAGTCAAGTCTGAAAACTTAAAGAAAAATGTATTAAATTTTATTACATGAAAATAAAAATCACTATGGTAAAAAGTATTTTTTAAAAAACTGGGGAAAATATTGTGACACATGCCTAATTTTTTTTTTTGGCTGAATTTTTCACTGATTTTTCTTTTTTTTTTTTTTAACATCTTTATTGGAGTATAATTGCTTTACAATGGTGTGTTAGTTTCTGCTGTATATCCCTAATATTTTAAGAGTAGGTATAAGTCAACAATGAAAAGGTGAATAATACAGTAAAAACTTGGAAAGGGCAAATGAGCAGCCTCACAAGTGTTTAGTTGTTTAGTATCATCCTCTGCTCGAAGGCAGTGCTCCTCAGGACCTGTGAGGTCACCCCCAGCACTGTTTCCTGTGCTCTGCATGCAGCCCACACCCTCACCGCCCTCCCAGCGAAAGCTGTGGGGAGAAAAGCACTACTCAGGGGACCCGCGGAGTTCCTGGGTGAGAGACTGATAGTACCTCCCTTGGTTACATACATTCATTTTTATTTGACATCACCATCCCCCAAAGCAGCAGGCTAATTGTTCACTCACATGAATGTGAAAATGATCATCTGAGCTCTGCCATCAGACTCCAGAATCAGTCAATTATTGGGAAGGGAAAAATACACACTGGCAACATTGCTTGATCCATGTCTCCAGGGCAGAATTGACACTATTCTTCTACCAGATGTAGATAGAGATTTCTGGATGTTCTCATAAATAAAGTGCTAGAGGCCATGTCATCAGTGTCCTCCACCTTTCCCTCTCTCTCTCTCTGACTCCCATGTGTATTACTACATACTTAATGAAATGGAATATTTATCAGCAACTTCAGGGAGAGTGAAAGACGCTAGAGAGGCAGAAATGCCACACTGACAGCATCAGCCCCTGCCCTTCACAGTGCAGACTGACAGATCATCTTCCCTGTGTTTTGGGATAGGGAGCATCTGATTCCCGGAGTGTGTACCCCAAGCCTCTCAGAGGGGCAGGAGTTGTGCAGCGCTGTTCTGAGTGGTAATTGGAGCGTTCCTTCAGCACAAAAAGTTCATTTGCAGATGATAAGGGATGGCACGTGCTCCGGGGCATCCTTTCTCCCTCTTTAACAGAAAACCATGTCTGAAAGTTGTGTGCAGTGCCTTAAATCCTTAGGTAGTGTCCAGAAAGGAAGCAGAAAAGAGGCAATCATGTTCAAGGTTGTACAGAAGCTCCTTTAAGCCAACCACAAGCTAAGGCAAATGGTAGGAACCAGGCCTAGTAAATGACTCCTCTACCTGAGCAGTGAAACTGCCTAGGAGGTGGGAGCACGTGACTACGAGCTAGGTTTCAGTGATGCCCCTGGAGCAGTTAGAGGCCACGCTGCCATACTGCCAACTCAGAGTGCCGAATGTCTGGCTTTCTTAATGATGCCCTTAGAAAACGTCACATATTATACTCCTCCCTCTATAACATAGCTTATACTCAGAGGCCAAACAGGGACCCAATAATGATGGTTAATGGTGAGTGTTATTAATTAACGTTGAGTCTTCCTCATGTTCTTTCTCACCCTTTTCTTTTCTTCCCCAAACATGGTTGCCAATTTAAAGCTGGGCAAAGGTGTGTATATAGGGTATACATTATATATATGTATGGTACATATGCCACCTACTTATTCAAAGAGTCTTTCTACTCTCTTGCACAGGAGGCCTTTGTAGTGATAAAATTAAGGTTTTTTTTTCTTTCATTGGATTCTTCTTTTATACACTCTGTAGTCTCTGTTATTTCTCATTTCTTCTAATGTGAGTTTATTGAAGGCATACCTACCTTGTTCCAGAGAATCATTTCCAGATTATTTAAAATGGACCACCTTACCTCTCACACTTTGGTAGGGTAAAACTGATTCCACCTTTAGTTCCTTCCTGGAAATTTCTAGGCTTTTAGTAAATGGAAAATAATTATCACCTCTAATTTAAAATTAACCCTGTATTTTGGGTGAGAGAAGCCTGGGTCTCATGACAGAATCTGAGTAAAAGTTACACTTAAATCCTCTGACAATGTCCTTCTTCCTGGTGCTTACAAGCCAGTCAAGGACGCATGAGAGAAGTAACAGGAAGTCTCTAGTGAGAATCATTTTCTGGGGTTTTTCCCCCTGCTTTTCTCCATCATCATCAGACTTGAATAGTGTCCACTACATTAGTTCTTTACCAATAATTTCCACATACTCCTCTACCCGTTTTTTAAAATTTTATTGAAGTATAGTTTATTTACAATGTTGTATTAATTTCTTCTGTACAGCAAAGTGACTCAGTTATGCATATATATATTCTTTTAAAAATCCAAAACAAAAAATCTGTGAAAGCGATGGCAACCACAGTGAACAGCAAAAGGATGAACATGAAGATGCAAAAGGGGACACCACAGTCATAAAATGTGGTGGAGGAGAGTAAGAAAATGAAGATTTTTTTTTCTAGAATGTGTTTGAGCCTATATGACTACCAGTCTACCAGTTTTATAATAGCACTTTTCAATGAAGCTTAGGAAGAACCTTAATACTGTTTAGTTTTCCCAGAATGCATGAAGTATCTGTTAACAATGTGTCTATATCTATCTATCTGTCTATCTCTATCTATTTATAAAGAGTCAATTTCTTGATCATCTTATTATCACCGGTCATTAACATCACTCATCTAGAATTGGTACAGAGGTCAGCCACCTCACAGTAGGCTGTGTGTTCACCACTCCACTCCAACTCTCTGATATACCTAAGAAAAGAATTTCAGAAATGTACACTAACATCCAGAAAACTACTTCAGAGATCTGAATCTTGGTGCAGGAATCCAAGAGAAATCTTACTGGCCACTATTATTGGGAATTTTCCCCTTTTCCTCAAACAACAAAGAACTATAGCCAAAACAGTTTAAAGACATCCTTTTGAGTGATTTTGATATTGGATTCTGGTTTATTCTTTCTGAGAAAATGAGGGATTACATTTAAATTCCATATAAATGCTTTTACCTAATAGGAAATTAATGTATAATTTCTGACTGCTGTGATACAATGATCTTTCATGAAGTTCAGTGTCTAATAATCATTTCCTCTTTGGTAATGGCCAAGAGATAGAGGTTTTCTTTAGAGAGGAGATAGGAGCTCTATGGGTAGCCCCGCAAAGAGACACAGACTTTGAAACAGGAAGGGATGCAATTAGAAGCCAGAAAAACAAGGGAGAGCTGGGTGCACATTAACAGTGCCAGCAACCCTAAAACGAGTTAGGCTTTAGTTAAGATGTAATCGAAAACACATACTCTAGATGTTCATCCATTTCTAGGATTGTGCAGGGGTTTACTTTCCTCTCATCTCTTAGCAAAAAATAACTTGATCTAAGAAGAAAGATTTCCCCACACCACAGTCAGATTATTTCATGGGAACAGTACACCCTTGGCAGATCACACTGACTTGTGGACCAGCCTGAGGATCCAGGGAAAACAGACTGAGTGACCCAAAGGGACAGAGTCAAGGCCAGCTGTGGACAGGAGTCTTTACCATCTTCCAAAAACTACCCCAAATCAGTCATTTATTTCCTTTCTCAACAATAGGCATTTAAAAAAACTTAAAGATCAAAGGTCCTTTTCAGGCCTGAGCTATTGATGTGATTGTAGAGATTATTTCTAGGTCAGCTACAGCTCCCTTTGTCTGTGGCTGGACCCTCAAAGCAGTCCCGTACAGGAACACATGCACGCACTGTCTGTTGGTATGGGCTTTTCTCCTGACTATTAGATGCATTACAAAGTTGCTTTTAATGGGGCCTCTCTGCATTTAACAGAAATATTTCTGGAGCTCTCCTGGCTCCCACAACATTTGCTGGGTACACATTTAATATGTTTTAGCTTTACTGCCTGAAGGTGGAATCAGGGACATCTACCTGCACATGACAGTGCTTTGGCTCTTGCAGTTGCAGAACTTAATGTATGTATCAGTAATGAAAATCTTAATTAAGAAAGCTGCATCATTGTCCATGAACACTCATTTTTCTCCCCCTGCAAAGCCCTTTGTGTATTGCAGTATATACCTGGTCCAGACAGACAGAGCCCTCGAAGAGCTTGTCTGGCAGATCTTCTCTTGATTATTAACAGCTAGCAAATGACAAAGTCTTGCTCTCCTTTTGTCTTGAAACTGAGGCTTGGAACAGCAGAGCACACAATGTACTGTAGGATTTGTTTGTGTTTTTTTAAACTTGCTTTTCTTACGTTGGTCGGTTTAAAAATCCAACAGTGTTAATCAAAACTAATTTAGGTAACTTAGAGTTGCCAAAATACTAGCAGATGCGTATTTACACATATACTCTCAGAGAAATGTAATTTTCCATATAGAAACAATGCACAAACAAAAGAAGGGACCATTTTAAGCTGTTTGCCCATGTTTCTGGCGCCTTTGGCCTCCGTGCTTGAAGCCTGCCATGTCCCTACATACATGACCTTAGCAGTTCCTTCTTTCTCTGTATTGATATGCACATGCCAGTTTGTCATTTGTGCAAAGTAACATGATTTGGAAGATGTAATAACTTTAAACAGACAACTGACTGTACCCATAAAAAAACTGCATTATTAAGATCTTTTGAAAAGGTGGCCTATAATTATGTTTATGAAACAATATCCAATTGTAATATTTTAATAATGCCCAAATCATAGTTCCCAAAATAAAGTTAATTCATTTAAAATTCTCTTAAAAGCCTCTAAACATTTTACTCTTAAAACGTAGCAACTCCATGACCTTGAATTATGACCTACATGATGAGGAGAAAGACTCATGTCTCCTCCACCTGTGTGTATGGTCAGTCTTCTGCATTTTTCTAAGTCCCTGGCCTTAACCATTTTCTGGAAGACCCATGTAAGTAATTGAATTGGGCTCCAGCTCTATACTTATATAATGGTTTCTACTGCAATAGAAGGACACACCCACCTGAAGAAGGTCTAGTAATAAATATTTAGAACCTGTCTTCTTACTGTACATATACTGCCCTCATCAAGAGGGGAGCAGACACACTGTCTCTGGTGGTTCTAGTATAATAATGTTTATTTACTCTGCTTCTTAGAACTTCACATGCTTTAGCTCATTTATTTTCATAATCCCTATAAAGTAGGTAAGTCAGTTTTCTGCATATCAGTAGCATGGGAAAATTTGTGTAAATATTCTCTATGTATCATGTAAGATGTGAGGAAGACCTAATTATGGGAAAGTTATTTTCAAATATTCTTAAAGTCTCATGTTTGCACTCAACATTTAAAATTAGGGTTAAATATGAAAAGTAAATAAAAATAGACTTATGGTTTTATACTAGAACCATAATAAGAGGTTAGGAGAGATGCTATCAGGGCTCTTAGTTGCTAGATAGGAAACACTATGAACAGGTTGTTTTACTCTGGAAGAGTCTCCTTTACAAGAACCATCTGGCCAGCACTGCCATAAATTCTAAAGCAACCGTGAAGTAACTGGCCTAGAAATATTGCATGTATATAGTGTAAGGTATATAGTAGGCTGTCAATAAATGTTTGGATAATAAATAAATAAATAAATTATGAATGAATTAGGGAAAGGATAAATTTTGTTGGCATTTCAAAGACTAAACCAGAAGATCAGGTACTTTTCTTAATTTTGGAAAGTACTTGATTAGAAGTTTGAAGTGTGCTGAATTTCTAATCCTTGATATTCAACTTTCCAAACAATAAAATACTCAATGGGGGTTGGGGGGAGGAAGGACGGATTGGGAGTTTGAGATAAGCAGATGCAAACTATTATGTTTAGAATGGATAAACAACAAGGTCCTACTGTATAGCACAGGGTGCTATATTCAATATCCTATGATAAACCATAATGGAAAAGAATATGAAAAAGAATGTGTATATATATATGTGTGTGTGTGTGTGTGTGTGTGTGTGTGTGTGTGTGTGTGTGTAAAACTGAATCATTTTGCTGTACAGCAGAAATTAACACAACATTGTAAATCAACTATACTTCAATAAAATAAAATTTTTAAAAATAATAGAATTACAGAGAATCTTCAGATTTAAAATGTGGGTAAATTGGTTACCTTCTGTCTCTGGAACACACACACACGTGTGTGTGTGTGTGTGTGTGTGTGTGTATCTCCATGTATGTATGTAAACAATCACTGGATCACAATGTAAAATGAACTTCTTACTGTGAGTCTTCAATAAAAATGTTTTTTAAAAAATGTGTAGATAAAGATAATATATTTTCCTATTCAACATATCTACAATGTGCTTAAAATTGAAGAGTGACTAGGCCCATTAAATAGGCAGACAGCGGGCCTTCTGATGATTTACCCTCATCTCTGCCTCTCTGCTGAGACCTCAATGTGTTTCTTCATTTTTGTGCTTAAAATACCATATGCTGTATCAACTTTGGCCCAGTCAACAAGCTGAGGAATCAAGCAAGTTAGGGCCAAGAAGTGCCACGCAACTGGAGTGAAGGGTCTTGGGAAAGCATACCAGCTGACTGTAAGGGTGCTCTTCAGTCCAAACCTGGCCACCATTTGCTCTCACATGGACATACATCCACTTCCAGTGTCATAAGTGATCCTGCCAGCAAACGTGTGCTCCGTGGTCCTCCAGAACATCGTATTTATGTTAGTGCCTAATGAAATGTCCGCAAAGCAACGTTCAGTTTGTTATATTTAAGTGCCCGTGACTTCCTTATTTCAAAAGCAAGTACCTTTAAACATAGTAATAGCATTTCTCTATATGCAAACCTCTGTACATAAAAAGGTTTACATTTTAAAACAAACATGTTTTTGAGTTGTATCCAAATTCAGAAAAAGCATCTGAAAAATTTAACAGCTGAAAAACACTTCCTTCTTGCTGGGAAAACTTAAACCTTGCTAGGCTTTATGCAACTTTAAAAAAAAAAAACAAATCACTTCTGTGCTGAGAACTAGCACGAGAAATCTCAGCATGAAAGGTTGTTGGAATTTTTTTTCTTCAGAGAGCTAAAACCCATCCTTGGTTTCAGAGTGATGCCACAATATGCATATGCTTTGTCAGGAACAAATATGATCTAATTTCAAGGGCATCTTCAACAAAAATTAGGGGGGAAATGATAAAGGCTACTCAAGGAGCAATCCAGTGTCTGAAAGCCAGGGTTGAGGACATCATTGTACCATCAAGGTCCAGAAACGCTGCTAACCCGGAGCGGGTTGTTACTGTTTGAAAAGCCTACGGGTATTTGTTTTATTATTGTCTCACTCAGTCCTTCCTCAGCCGAGAGGATCTCACAAGGGAAGTGCTGCTCTGCGATGGTGTCCTGGACTTTGTTTTCTGTTTGTTTCAGCACTTCAGTAAATGATCTGTTACCTGCCATTATGACCTGCGTGCATTTGCCAAGCAGTTTTTCAAATCAAACAAATTATATGGCTGTGTTTCTAGAAAGCTGAACCATTTTGAAGATAGTTTGGAGTTGGAAACATACGTAGACATGGCCGTGCAATTGTAGGTTTATACTGGACACATGTGTTCAGGCATATTCAGGAAAATAGGAAAAAGAAAATAGACTGGACAATGCAAATAGGGAAATACAGCTTGTTCAAACATTTGCAGCCTATACTCCTAACAGTGTGCATATGTAGAAGTGACTTTGTAAAGAAGGCCCACACTCAAGCATATTCCTCTTAATACTCTCCTGGGAATTATTAAAGAACACAGTGTAATTTTTAAATATCATAATGGCTACCTTTCAAGCGTGATACCTTGGGTAGTGACTTAGGGAGCCACTTATGGGAGGAGAGACAACAACAACATACTCTATTATTTACTGGGTGATTTTTGAGAGAAACGAGTCCTTCCTTGAAGACAGGCTTAGATATTTCAAGACCTCCTCAGAAAATTTTTTCAGCACCTTCTGTGCTCCAAATTGAGGCAGTTTGCATCATGTTTCAGTATAACTGAGTAGCAGGCTGGCAAATTCCCTGCCTTTCTACTCACCAAAATCCAAAATAGAACTCACAAAAACTCCTTCCTTCATCACCGCACCCCACAAAAAACACCCCACTGGGACCCCCGGGGAGAAACAGATCCCCCCCAAAAAAACCCACCAACCAGTAAATAGAGCCAGCCCTGAAATACAAATTCCCAGCTGTAACTGTAGCACTTTGCTCAGTACTGTGAGCTTGCTAGTGCTGGCACATTTTTTATAATACAGATGCATAAATGTGCTGTCTGAGGCAGAAGAGATGCAGCATCCCCTTTGATGTTTCTTGTCTAGAGTACATTGCACAGGAGTAGCCTCCCAGACCCAAAATAAAGGACTTAATTTGCCATCTGACCATTTTTTTTAAATTAAGACTTCCTGTGACTTAATTTCTCGTAACATTTGTAGAAAACCATCTTTTTCGACTTTTGAAGCATTTTCCAAATTCAAACTTGCACTGTCTGTATCTTACACATATACACATATGCATACACATTTAGAGATTATATATTTAAAGTGAAATATGTAATATGGACCACTTTATAGGTTTTCTAAAGAGTGTGCATGTGCGTGTGTTTGATAATGAATTATTTTACAGTTAGGACATAAGTTAATCAAACCAATGGGAAATCATTGTTCTAAACCAACATGTATATTAATTTTTTTGGACCATGAGATATGCATTCTTAAAGAGCAGCTTATTTTATGGAGTACTCCTTCTTCTCTAAAATTGTTTTCTAGAGTACATTTTTTCTAATTAAATAATACTGACGAAAGTGAAAGGGAGGAAAATATGCCCTAACCAGAGGTCCAGTTTAACTTCCAAAGTTGGGCCCAAATTTTGTCCAAAACTTAAATCTGCCTCTGAGGGATAAAGATTAGAAACACTGAGGGGACTTCCCTGGCGGCACAGTGGTTAAGACTCCGTGCGCCCAATGCAGTGGGACACGGGTTCGATCCCTGCTTGGGGAACTAAGATCCCACATGCCATAGGGCGTGGCCAAAAAAAAAAAAAAAAACCACTGAGGTCTTTACAAAAGAGAGCAAGGTCCAAAGGCCATTTCCAATAGCTTAGGGATGAATTCCAGGGGTTCAGACCTGTGTTTGACAACAGGCCCTTTCTAATCCTGTGGCCTTGGGGGCAAGTTAATTAATCGCTTAGCCTTGAGTTCCTTAGTTATAAAATAAGAATAGTAATAGTAATTGCTTCCAAGAATTCTCTTGAAGATTAAATGAAATAATATCAATATATGTGAAGCATTTGGTCCAGTATCGGTCACATAGAAAATGCTCCATAATGGTAGTTAAGAGTCTAAATTATTTTAGCATTGTCAGTATCTTTAGAATAAATGCCTCACCTGGAGATGGCCATGATGCACACTTCAATGTGTTATTTCTGGCGTGTTTCTCAGTTTATACATGATGATTTTTTTTATAACCACAACACATATAATTATGCAATGAGCATTTTGTTTTTACAAGGTAATATTTATCGTACACTAACACTGTGCCAGGTGCTGTGCAAGGCACGTGCTATATATCATGTCATATGATAATCCTTACTACAGCCCTATCAGTCACCATTATTACACCCATTTTTCAGTTGAGGGAACTAAAGCTGAGGACACATCAGCAGTTTGCCCGCAGTTACATAATTAGTTAATGATGGAGTCAGATCTTGAACCAGGCAGCTAGTACTAAAGTCTAACCTAAGAAAATAATTACAAATAAATAAAAAACTTGGTACACAAAATGTTTATCATGAATATATTTTTTTACCTTTTTATTGTAGATATTTCAAACATATACAAAAGTAGAAAGAACATCATAGTGAACCCTCATGAGTTCCTCACTCAGCAATAATTATCAGCTCATAGCAAATCTTCTTACACATATCTATGTTATAAAACTAGAAATAAGCTATATGTTCAACTCTAGGGAATTGGTTAAGTGTATTATGACATATCCATTAGACTTTTTGAGTCATTAAAATGTTTATGAAGCGCTTGTAATAACTGGGACTATTTATGTTATATACTAAAGGGCAGGATATATAATTATACATATTGTGTAATCACAACTATTTTTTTATTTTTTTAACTTTTTATTTTATGTTGGAGTATAGCCGATTAACAATGTTGTGACAGTTTCAGGTGAACAACAAAGCGACTCAGACATACATGTACATGTATCCACACAACTATTTTTTAGTAATAAATTGTAGATCCTGGAAAACTATGTTTTTTTGTCTTACCCCTTTTCTGTTTTCCTAAATTGTATATCATGGGCATATTTTTTTTGAGCATATTTTATTTTTAATGATACAACAATTGTTTCTCTTATGTTTAGAGAAATATATAGGTGTCTTCATGTGTAAAGGGAGAGAGCTTATTTATCTGACTTCACTATGGAAATCAGTTTATACAAATAGAGTATCCCATATAACAGAAGCTTATCTCTTCTTAATTATCAAAAGATATTTTATTTTATTAATATTAAGTTTTGATGTATAGTATCTTAGATTAATATCCAGGTTTCTTAGAATATATTTACTATAATTCATACTTTTCTAAATGCCTGAGGGTCATCATCATTAAACAACAATTATATGTGGCACATATATACAATGGAATATTACTCAGCCATAAAAAGAAATGAAACTGAGTTATTTGTAATGAGGTGGATAGACCTGGAGTCTGTCATACAGAGTGAAGTAAGTCAGAA
>NC_041214.2:99698530-99707469 GCF_002837175.3 Physeter macrocephalus
TTTGTTGTAAAGCAGAAACTAACACACCATTGTAAAACAGTTATACTCCAATAAAGATGTTAAAAAAGAAAAAAAAACAAAAAAAAATTGTGTTGTGTTTCTACTGATGCTGATGAGGATGTGGAAGTATAAAAATAATGCTGTATATTTGAATATTGTTTTGTGGTTTCCAAGCTTTTGCAAGTGACATTAACTATTTGGTCCTTAGTCTATAAGATTATTTGCTTCTGTGTTTATTTACCCCCAGATTACTATAATATTTTTAGTTCTCATGTCTTCTTTTTACAGTTTTTATTTCTCTTCTTCAATAATCAAGTTTCTTCTTGTTGTGCCAACCTCATCTTAATCCGCATTTCTTCTCTAATACACTACTTCTAATCTGCTTCAGACTAGGAAAAAAAAACAGCCAACATCACTTAGGTTGCACATAAAGTCCATGCATTTACTCATTCACTTAACAAATATGTAAACAAGTGCGGTACACTGTGTACTCAGCAGTGGGGGGGATACACAGATAAACAAGACACAAATCCTGCCCTCAGAAAAGTTTTCATCCAGCAGCAGCTCTGAGATGTGTGCCTACTTTGCTAGAATTCATAATAGAAAGTGCTGTGCGCTATGAAAGCAGTATAGATTAAGTATTATTGTAGTTCAGAGAAGAGCTAACTGGGGGCTTTACCGAAGAGGCGACACTGGATTTGGTCCTTAAAAGGCAAGGAGGACTTGAGCAGAGAGATAGAAGAAAAGAACAATTCTGAAACCGTGAGCAAAGCCGGGAAGAATCAAAGGGTAATGATTCTGCAAAGAAGTAGTTGGGTTTAACTAGAGCATGGAGAGTGTGAAGGCGAGTAGTGGGAAATAAAATGGTAAAAATAAATTGGGACCAGAAAGTGAAAGGACTTGATTACCAGGCCAGGAATTTGGACTTTATTCAGTAGACGATGGGAAGCTATTGAAAGTTTTTAGTAGGAGTAACATAATCAGAGCTGTGCCTCAGATTGGCTCTGCCAACCATGAGCAAAATGGATTGGAGTAGGGAGAGACCAGAGGACACAGATCAGGTAGGAGACTATCTCAATAGTCCAGGAAAAGGCAACGAGGGCCCTAACTAGGGCAGGGGCAGAGAGAACGAGAACGGAGCTGGTAAACTGATTGAGATATGGCAGAAGGAGAATTAATCCATTATATTTGGAGAGCAAGGGAGAGGAAAGCACAAAAGACGTCATTATGATGTTGAGCCTGAGTGGGGCCATAAACAGAAGCAGAGGGCTAAAGAGCAGGAGCAGATCTGGGAGCAGAAAGCACAAGTTTAATTTTGAACATGCAGCGTGAAAGTACGGACGGGGTATCCATAAGAGTTCAGCTGGGCTTTTGGAGACATGAGGCTACAGTGCAGCAGAAGGGCAAGGCTTGGAGATCAAGGTGTTTTCTCTGTCTCAAAGACAAAGAGGACAAAGAGGCAAGAGCAGAGCTTATCAGAGAGACTTGAGGGATTTATATGTGGTCTACTTGACTTGCAGGTCTTTTACACTTTCTTTCTCTTCTTAACCGTATTTGGAATGCCACATAAGTGGCTTGCAGTTGTGTGAATTATACATAAAAACATACAAAATATACTCTAAAGTAATGAGATAATTTGGAATATAGCTAATGGTATCAATTTCACATTATCCACAGCCTTTATCTTCACATAGAATATATTCCTGTGTGACCTTAGAGAAGTCACTGTACCTCTCTGGGTCTCAGATTCCTCATCAGTTAAATGAAGACGTTGATTAAGATCCCTGGTCACCATAACTAGCTGAAAGCAGCCAAAACTGACATTATATAAGGATCACTTGGGGAAGGGAGGGGCAGAGGCCAAGGCTCAGGAATCCGTATTCTTTAAACCTTCCTAGGTGATTCCGATATGCAGCCAGGGTTGGTAACCACTGGGCTACACATTCCAGCTCTTACATTCTAAAGAGTTAACAATCTTTCAGACAAAATGGGCCTTTTTTGCCACAATTGACAAATAAGAAAATATATCCAAAATAACGTTTACTGTCAAATTCCATCTATAAAAAAATACTCCCTCTCTCTTCTTTAAGTTAAGAGTAAGATAGAAAACGTATTTGAAAAGCACTATAATTTAGAAGTCTCCTGTGTTGTTATAAAGTGTGAAAGATAAGCGTGAAGGGGGAGATGGAAGGGGCAGAAAACCAGGGAGGGTCAGGCACGTGTGCACATACAGCAGCGCTTCTCTGTGCACCCGTGGACCAGCCACACGCCCAGAACCCAGCTATGCCTGTGCTCTATGGTTGATTTTAATGCTCCCACCGTGCTTGCTTAGATTGCATATATCAGCATTTCAGAAGTTCTTGTGTAGATTGTTTTTGTCTGTTTGAGCTGTTATAACAAAATATTGTACCATAGACTGGATGGCTTATAAACAACAGAAATTTATTTCTCACAATTCTGGACACTGGAAGTCCGAGTTCAGGGTGCCGGCATAATCAGGTGAGGATCCTCTTCTGGGCTGCAGACTTCCTGTATCCTCACATGGCACAAGGAGCTAGAAAGCTCTGTGGGGCCTCATTTAGAAGAGTACTGATCCCATTCACAAGGGCTCTATCCTCATGACCTAATTACCTCCCAAAGGCCACACCTCTATTATCATCACACTGGGGATTAGAAGTCTAAGATTTGGAGGCAGGAGACACAGACATTCAGACCATAGGGCAGACCCAGAACGGGTCTAGAGTGAAATTTTTTTTTTTTTTTTTTTTTGCGGTACACGGGCTTCTCACTGCTGTGGCCTCTCCCGTTGTGGAGCACAGGCTCCGGACGCGCAGGCTCCACGGCCATGGCTCACGGGCCCAGCCGCTCCGCGGCATGTGGGATCTTCCCAGACCGGGGCACGAACCCGTGTCCCCTGCATCGGCAGGCGGACTCTCAACCACTTCGCCACCAGGGAAGCCCTAGAGTGAAATTTTTTTGAAGCCTATTGAGATTCCAGTGGAGGATGAGCCCTCTCCTTGATTAACGGGCTCATCTTTAACACACCCTCTTTGTTTTATTCGTTTTTCATCACACATTTCATAATTGAACTTGTACATAGCTCCATTATTACAGCATTGCCTCAGCAAAAAGAGATACATTCTGAGGGCCCCAGAGTTTAGAGCTTGCTGGCCTGGGCCACGCAGGTGGGAAGAAGGGAGAGCGCTGAGGTGTCAATTCTTCGTTCACTTTCTGTATTCTTTCTCCCTTCCTCCCAATTGAGGAAACAGTCTCCTGAACTTGACCGGCCAGACTGGAGAAACAGGTTGGAACACGGGAAATCTGAAAGTTTCCAACTTCCAAACTAATTTTGACATCCCATTTGCCCAACTAGTATTTATTGAGGAGCTGCTATAAGTAGGGCATTCTGCTGAGTCTTTATTTACACCAGAAATTAGCGACCAACTGTGATTTTGATTGAGCACTGGCTACTACCATAGACCTAAGTGCAGAGGAGAGCTAACGATAATGGTGATACTTTACATTCATATGGATCTTAACAGTATTTTCACAGAATTATATTTGTGTCCCCCCTCTCGACTAGGGAAATCCTTCTCTCATCCTCATTTGTATCATCACCCATCACCCTTCTTCTACTCCTCAGCCCCACAGTTATCCATTACCTTTCCCCAGTCAAACTGTGGCATCTTGACTATTTACACTCAGTTAGGTGGTCTGGTAGCCTCATTAAAGTAATTTACTCCAAGGTGTGAATGAGGTTTAACCCTCTTGGAGAAATTTGTATTTTAAAAATGAAGCTTGTTAGACTACCAGTTTTTTTTCCTCCAGTTAATGACATGGGAAAAGAGATATTTTTGAGTAGGTCTCTCAGACACATCCTCTTTGCCCTCTGTGCCCCAACACACAAAGCTTTATTTACATTCGTAAAAGAGAATAACATAGGAAATTAGCCAAGCAGACCTATGTATCTTCCCTACCCCCCCACGCATATTCCCTCTCCCTCTCTCTCTGCCTTCTCTACCTCTCTCTCTAAGCTCTGCATGTTGCTATACTTTTAATGTCACATGACACCCCAATGTATCAAACACCTGCTGGCCTCCACCATGCTGGACCTACCACCTTGTTCCTAATCTGTTCCCACTCCAAATTCTGAGCCTTGGTTCCATTTTCTATTTATAATCTTATAACTGCTCTTTAAATTTACCTCTTAGATTTTTGTTCCCCTGATCTTGGAGATAGTTTAGTAAAATAGATGAAGCTTAGCTCTGGAGTCAGATGCCACTTCCTAGGCATATGACCTTAAGTGAGGTATTTATCATCTCTAAGCCTCTGTTTCCTCATATGTAAGATGGGCATATTGTGAGGATTAACTATGATATATGAATAGGATCAGGAACATTTTGTTAGGAGTTCAATACATGTAGTTACAGTATTATTATTATTTATTATCTCCACTTCCCTCAACAACTTTGATTCGCATTTCCTCTACTGGTTCTACCTCGGAGAATCTAATTCTTGAGTGTACTCTGCTGGTCAGGACCAGTTACCTGCACTTGACCTTTTCTGCTACTTTACACAGAAAGTTGATAATGATAGGGACCATATTTTATGAACAAAAACAGGACATAATTTTATAAATACAAGCATATTTGTGGGGATAATAAAAGGCAAGCTTGGAAACCAGGTCTGTTGCAGGAAATCAGAGACTTATGACTTCTTATACTGTGAATTTTATACTCTGAATGAAGATGAATTTCAGAGTCACAAGGGAGTTCTAAACATAATTAAGTGACCTCTCATAACCCATTGTATTCAGAAAGCAAGGTCAGTAACACAGGGAACAGTTGTCTACACTTCAGGGAGGCATTTTTCTCCCCCCAAAAGAGAAAGCAGATGCTTTGAAGTCAGATCTGGGGTTACATCCAAACTCCACCACTTAAAATACAATGACAAAAAGACTCAAAAGCCCCTATAATTAATCAGTTACTGGTAAGGAAACTGAGGCTCAGATAAGTCAAATAATTTGACCAAAATTAATGACACCCATCTTGCAGACATATTATGAAGATTAGAAATTATTTATAAAAAGCTGGCATATTGTTTGGTCTAAATAAATGCATTTCCTGGAGATCTAGAGCCAGGTTTCTCTTCAAGATGAAAAGGAACTGAAATTTTGCCCACTTTCCACATATAACCGATCTGTACATTTAAAAACAAACAAAAAACTATCTAGCTACTATAGAATATGGAAATAAACATTTTCCACATTTACATTTTTAACCCCAATTTGTCCATTAAGTATATCCAGATAGACCAATTGGAGATAAACTATACTTTTTCAACACTGATTTCTAAAAAGGAAGTTTTCAAAGGATTCCTAATGTACTTTAGCAGTTTAGCAGTGTCTTTTGTTATTATATAAGGGAAAGGTAGGGTACTCTCTGGCTGTGTCATTTTAAAAAGCAATAAAAAATGATCACTTAACATTTTATGGAAAAATATCCAGGCACTTAGAGAAATTTCACAAAAAAGAGACTCCATATTTTGATATATTTAATGCCTAATTTCCAAGTAGAAATATTACTCTTATCTAAATAAATCTTGAACATTTTAGATAAATTGAAAATTTGTATGCCAAGTGTTTTTTCCTATTGCAAATGAATCAATAATTTTGAACTTCATTCCATATGCCTCTTTAACTTATAGTGAATAAAACAATACTGATTTTTCAAAAATTAATACAAAAGCTCAAGCTACCAAGTTTCCAAATTATGATATTTCCAATGGCAAATGAAATAACATGCTGTCCGTGCAGTTAGTGATTTTAGGCAATTTGAACATCATGATAAAAGGAGTGGGGAGGAGGGGATTACAAGCAGTGTTATAATTAAAGGTCTGTTGATTCTTCAGTTTAAATGCCATTGTTGAAAGATTTTTCACTCAGATGTCAAAGTCTGTGGCCAGCCAAAACTTGGCATGCTAGAACTCAGCCCAGGGAAACATTGTGTTCTACTGATTTAAAAACCAAAATCTGTTAAGAACAGAAATGTTGGTCTTGGGCTGATTTCTCATGAATCAGAGCCAGAGACTAGCCAAATACCACCTCCTCTTTACGAAAGGAAGTAGTGCAGGTGGATTTTAAAGTGAAATGTGTGTTCAGGTGGAAAATGAAAGGAAATGATTGTTAGATGTCATCATACAGTACATTGGGTTATAGTTTTATATAATTAAAGCATGGTTCTTTGAGAAGTTTGAAACATTTTAGAAGCGTCTTCTAGCTATTATTTCATGGATGATTAAATGGGGAGCAGAATTTACCCACTTTCCAAGATGTGCATATTCAGGTTCAGTTTCTCCAGTCACATCTCTTGTTACTGCAAAAACTTTATTTGCTTAACTCACTGCCTAGAAATATATTTTCAAACACCATGTTTTCTTTTCTTTAATTTGAAGGTTACAAACCAGTGACCTGTGAGCTGCATCGAACTAGCCTATTGAAAAACAATTTTGTCCATATAGTATTTTCAAATAATTTGAGAGCTTGAGCCAAGCTTTAAAGATCAAGATCTCACGGAAGAGAAATCCAGATCTTTTCCAGGTTCTCTTGAAAATGTGGTGAGCTTGAAATATTAGACCTGCATTTTTACACAGGACCAGTATCTGGAACTGGGTAGTAACTGTTCCCTTCAGACAAGCCATGTTGTCTCCAGTTAGACAAAGTACCTATTGCCCCACATTTTATGTCACATCCACTAAACTCATTTACTCTATCACCCTAGCTCCTAGAGGCACTTCACTTTTCTTTCTTTGCTTACAGTATATGTATTACGTTTCCTTGCTTTCTTTGCTTGTGCTATTAAGTTTTAAAGCTTCCAAAAATTTCTTTCCAATAAATGATAGTATTGCAAAGGCTATGTACACTGGTGTTCAACAAAGCATTATTGAAAATGATAAAAATTAGAATGCAATAAAAATTCCAAAAATAGGGAATTGCTTAAAACTATATTGATATATCCAAAGAATGTAATACTATACAGGGCTTAAAAATATATGTTTTGAAAGAATGAAGGTTACAAAACAATTTGTACAGCAAGACTCCTGTTTTGTACAAGAAAAAATATTTATGCACAGAGGAAGAAGGCTAAAGTGATGTCTCAGGGCAGGCTTAAAAAATGTACAAGTATACAAAAAATATATAAAAATAAGTAAATAGGGCTTCCCTGGTGGTGCAGTGGTTGAGAATCCGCCTGCCGATGCAGGGGACGTGGGTTCATGCCCCGGTCCGGGAGGATCCCACATGCCGCGGAGCGGCTGGGCCCGTGAGCCATGGCCGCTGAGCCTGCGCGTCCAGAGCCTGTGCTCCGCAATGGGAGGCCACAGCAGTGAGGGGCCTGCGTACCGCAAAAAAAAATAAAATAAAATTTAAAAAAATAATTTAAAAAATAATAATAATAAAAATAAAAATAAGTAAATAAATAAGCCCCAAGGATATCTTTTCTAGATCCCCTGCCATATGACTTCTTTACTCCATTTTTACCCAACAGTTGGAACATATCCTGAAGCTATTTTTCATCTCTCTATCTGAAGCTGATTATTCTTCTTGTCTTTATTCTTTAGAGGATACAATTAAGAATAAGAATTTCAGAATTGTTTTAAATACTTGAGAAGCCATTCCTGCTTGCCCACACGCTAGACTACCACCATGGCAAAGAAAGAGAACCAATTCCTGTGTTGACCTGGAATTGGTTTGTTCTTCTAAAATACCCTTTGCTGATACCAAAAATTATTCAAAACATTTTGTAAACATCTTGGAGCAGAAAAATTTCACACAAATATGCACTTTATAATATGAACACAAAAACTCTCAGGGGCTGGAACTGAAACTCATCATTGCAAAGGAATCAACTTTGTGCCAACCATAGGGAGCAAAACTCACAAGTAAAAGCCGACTAAGCATTTATGGAAATTACTCTGATCCCAGCACTTAGCACAATTCCTGGCAGATAGGAAAGCCTCCAAAGTATTTGTTAAACATGAATAAATTTGCACTCCCACCAAAAAACAATTGACTTGCACATCAAAAAGTCAGTCATCTTTTTAATAAAGATCAAAGAATAAAATTTGAACTTTACTCATAGAACTTCCAGACGTAGGTCAGGTGCTTCAGAGTTAATAATGTGATAAATTTTTCCCACAAAAAAATAGTTTGTTTATGTGTGTGGTTGAGTATATGTATGAGTTTAGAGAAACAGTAGAAAGGGATAAGAGGTAGTCCTTTTTTTTTTTTTAACCACTTTATTGGAGTATAATTGCTTTACAATGGTGTGTTAGTTTCTGCTTTATAACACAGTGAATCAGCTATACATATACATATATCGCCATATCTCCTCCCTCTTACGTCTCCCTCCTACCCTCCCTATCCCACCGCTCTAGGTAGTCACAAAGCACCGAGCTGATCTCCCTGTGCTATGTGGCTACTTCCCACTAGCTATCTCTTTTACATTTGGTAGTGTATATATGTCCATGCCACTCTCTCACTTCGTCCCAGCTTCCCTTTCCCCCTCCCCGTGTCCTCAAGTCCATTCTCTACGTCTGCGTCGTTATTCCTATCCTGCCCCTAGGTTCTTCAGAACCTCTTTTTTTTTTTTTAGATTCCATTTATATGTGTTAGCGTATGGTATTTGTTTTTCTCTTTCCGACTTACTTCACTCTTTATGACAGACTCTAGCTCCATCCACCTCACTACAAATAACTCAATTTCGTTTCTTTTTATGGCTGAGTAACATTCCATTGTATATATGGGCCACATCTTCTTTATCCATTCATTTGTAGATGACGCTTAGGTTGCTTCCATGTCCTGGCTATTGTAAATAGACCTGCAGTGAATATTGTGGTACATGACTCTTTATGAATTATGGTTTTCTCAGGGTATATGCCCA
>NC_041214.2:99707601-99712913 GCF_002837175.3 Physeter macrocephalus
TCTGGCCTTCCACTTAGCTCTTTCATCCATTTTGAGTTTATTTTTGTGTACGGTGTTAGGGAGAGTTCTAATTTCATTCTTTTACATGTAGCTGTCCAGTTTTCCCAGCACCACTATTGATGAGACTGTCATTTCTCCATTGTATATTCTTGCTTCCTTTATCAAAAATAAGGTAACCATATGTGTGTGGGTTTCTCTCTGGGCTTTCTATCCTGTTCCATTGATCTATATTTCTGTTTTTGTGCCAGTACCATACTGTCTTGATTACTGTAGCCTTGTAGTATAATCTGAAGTCAGGGAGCCTGATTCCTCCAGCTCCATTTTTCGTTCTCAAGATTGCTTTGGCTATTCGGGGTCTTTTGTGTTTCCATACAAATTGTGAAATTTTTTTTCTAGTTCTGTAAAAAATGCCAGGGGTAGTTTGATAGGGATTGCATTGAATCTGTAGATTGCTTTGGGTAGTAGAGTCATTTTCACAATGTTGATTCTTCCAATCCAAGAACATGGTATATCTCTCCACCTATTTGTATCATCTTTAATTTCTTTCATCAGTGTCTTATAATTTTCTGCAGATTCTCTATGTATAGTATCATGTCATCTGCAAACAGTGACAACTTTAATTCTTCTTTTCCAATTGGGATTCCTTTTATTTCTTTTGCTTCTCTGATTGCTGTGACTAAAACTTCTAAAACTATGTTGAATAATAGTTTTGGATTGGGTTGTTTGCTTTTCTGATATTGAGCTGCATGAGCTGCATGAGCTGCTTGTAAATTTTGGAGATTAAGCCTTTGTCTGTTGCTTCATTTGCAAACATTTTCTCCTATTCTTAGGGTTGTCTTTTTGTCTTGTTTATGTTTTTCTTTACTGTGCAAAAGCTTTTAAGTTTCATTAGGTGCAATTTGTTTATTTTTGTTTTTATTTCCATTTCTCTAGGAGGTGGGTCAAAATGGATCTTGCTGTGATTTATGTCATAGAGTGTTCTGCCTATGTTTCCTCTAAGAGTTTGATAGTGTCTGGCCTTCCACTTAGCTCTTTCATCCATTTTGAGTTTATTTTTGTGTACGGTGTTAGGGAGAGTTCTAATTTCATTCTTTTACATGTAGCTGTCCAGTTTTCCCAGCACCACTATTGATGAGACTGTCATTTCTCCATTGTATATTCTTGCTTCCTTTATCAAAAATAAGGTAACCATATGTGTGTGGGTTTCTCTCTGGGCTTTCTATCCTGTTCCATTGATCTATATTTCTGTTTTTGTGCCAGTACCATACTGTCTTGATTACTGTAGCTTTGTAGTATAGTCTGAAGACCAGGAGCCCGATTCCTCCAGCTCTGTTTTTCTTTCTCAAGATTGCTTTGGCTATTCAGGGTCTTTTGTGTTTCCATACAAATTGTGAAATTTTTTGTTCTAGTTCAGTAAAAAATGCCAGTGGTAGTTTGGTAGGGATTGCATTGAACCTGTAGATTGCTTTGGGTAGTAGAGTCTTTTCACAATGTTGATTCTTCCAATCCAAGAACATGGTATATCTCTCCATCTATTTGTATCATCTTTAATTTCTTTCATCAGTGTCTTATAATTTTCTGCATACAGGTCTTTTGTCTCCTTAGGTAGGTTTATTCCTAGATATTTTATTCTTTTTGTTGCAGTGGTAAATGGGAGTGTTTTCTTAATTTCACTCTCAGATTTTTCATCATTAGTGTATAAGAATGCCAGAGACTTCTGTGCATTAATTTTGTAACCTGCTACTTTACCAAATTCATTGATTAGCTCTAGTAGTTTTCTGGTAGCATCTTTACGATTCTCTATGTATAGTATCATGTCATCTGCAAACAGTGACAACTTTAATTCTTCTTTTCCAATTGGGATTCCTTTTATTTCTTTTGCTTCTCTGATTGCTGTGACTAAAACTTCTAAAACTATGTTGAATAATAGTGGTGAGAGTGGACAACCTTGTCTTGTTCCTGATATTAGAGGAAATGGTTTCATTTTTTTCTCCATTGGGAACGATGTTGGCTGTGGGTTTGTCATATATGGCCTTTATTATGTTGAGGAAAGTTCCCTCTATGCCTAGTTTCTGGAGGGTTTTTATCATAAATCAGTATTGAATTTTGTCAACAGTTTTTTCTGCATCTATTGAGATTATCATATGGTTTTCCTCCTTCAATTTTTTAATATGGTGTATCCCATTGATTGATTTGCATATATTGAAGAATCCTTACATTCCTGGGATAAACCCCACCTGAGCATGGTGTATGATCCTTTTACTGTGCTGTTTGATTCTGTTTGCTAGTATTTTGTTGAGGATTTTTGCATCTATGTTCATCAGTGATATTGGCCTGTAGTTTTCTTTGTGATTGGTCTGTTTATATTTTCTCTTTCTTCCTGGTTCAGTCTCGGAAGGTTGTGCTTTTCTAAGAATGCATCCATTTCTTCAGGTTGTCCATTTTATTGTATAGAGTTGCTTGTGGTAATGTCTCATGATCCTTTGTATTTCTGCAGTGTCAGTTGTTACTTCTCCTTTTTTATTTCTAATTCTATTGATTTGAGTCTTCTCCCTTTTTTTCTTGATGAGTCAGGCTAATGGTTTATCAATTTTGTTTAACTTCTCAAAGAACCAGCTCTCAGTTTTATTGATCTTTGCTATAGTTTCCTTCATTTCTTTTTCATTTATTTCTGATATGATCTTTATGATTTCTTTCCTTCCTGCTAACTTTGGGGGTTTTTTTGTTCATCTTTGTCTAATTGCTTTAGGTGTAAGGTTAGGTTGTTTATTTGAGATGTTTCTTGTTTCTTAAGGTAGAATTGTATTGCTTTCAACTTCTCTCTTAGAACTGCTTTTGCTGCATCCCATAAGTTTTGGGTTGTCATGTTTTCATTGTCATTTGTTTCTAGGTATTTTTTGATTTCCTCTTTGATTTCTTCAGTGATCTCCTGGTTAGTAAGTAGTGTATTGTTTAGCCACCATGTGTTTGTATTTTTTACAGGTTTTTTCCTGTAATTGATATCTTGTCTCATAGCGTTGTGCTCAGAAAAGATACTTCATATAATTCCAATTTTCTGAAATTTACCAAGGCTTGATTTATGACCCAAGGTATGATCTATCCTGGAGAATGATCCATGAGCACTTGAGGAGAAAGTGTATTCTGTTGTTTTTGGATGGAATGTCCTGTAAATATCAATTAAGTCCATCTTGTTTAATGTATCATTTAAAGCTTGTGTTTCCTTATTTATTTTCATTTTGGATGATCTGTTCACTGGTGAAAGTGGGGTGTTAAAGTCCATTACTATGATTGTATTACTGTCGATTTCCCCTTTTATAGCTGTTAGCATTTGCCTTATGTAGTGAGGTGCTCCTATGTTGGGTGCATAAATATTTACAATTGTTATATCTTCTACTTGGATCGATGCCTTGATCATTATGTAGTGTCCTTCTTTGTCTCTTGTAATAGTCTTTATTTTAAAGTCTATTTTGTCTAATATGAGAATTGCTACTCCATCTTTCTTTTGATTTCCATTTGCATGGAATATCTTTTCCATTCCTTCACTTCCAGTGTTTATGTGTCCCAAGGTCTGAAGTGGATCTCTTGTAGATAGCATATATACGGGTCTTGTTTTTGTATCCATTCACCCAGTCTATGTTTTTGGTTGGAGCATTTAATCCATTTACATTTAAAGTAGTTATCAATATGTATGTTCCTATTACCATTTTCTTAATTGTTTTGGGTTTGTTATTGTAGGTCTTTTCCTTCTCTTGTTGATTAATATGTGTCTTGGCGTGTTTCTCCTTGGATTTATCCTGTATGGGACTCTCTGCACTTCCTGGACTTGATTGACTATTTCCTTTCCCATATTAGGGAAGTTTTCAACTAAGCTCTTCAAATATTTTCTCAGTCACTTTCTTTTTCTCCTCTTCTTCTGGGACCCCTATAATTTGAATGTTGGTGCGTTTAATGTTGTCCCAGAGGTTTCTGAGACTGTCCTCAATTCTTTTCACTCTTTTTTCTTTATTCTGCTCTGCGGTAGTTATTTCCACTATTTTGTCTTCCTGGTCACTTATCTGTTCTTCTGCCTCAGTTATTCTGCTATTGATTCCTTCTAGAGAATTTTTAATTTCATTTATTGTGTTCTTCATCATTGTTTGTTTGCTCTTTATTCCTTCCAGGTCCATGTTAAACGTTTCTTGTATTTTCTCCATTATATTTACAAGATTTTGGATCATCTTTACTATCATTACTCTGAATTCATTTTCAGGTAGACTGCCTATTTCATCTTCATTTGTTGGGTCTGGTGGGTTTTTACCTTGCTCCTTCATCTGCTGTGTGTTTCTCTGTCTTCTCATTTTGCTTAACTTACTGTGTTTGGGGTCTCCTTTTCACAGCCTGCAGGTTTGTAATTCCCATTGTTTTTGGTGTCTGCCACCAGTGGCTAAGATTGGTTCAGTGGGTTGTGTAGGCTTCCTGGTGGAGGGGACTGGTGCCTGTGTTCTGGTGAATGAGGCTGGATCTTATCTTTCTGGTGGGCAGGACCGTATCCGGTGGTGTGTTTTGGGGTGTCTGTGACCTTATTATGATTTTAGGCAGCCTCTCTTCTAATCAGTGGGGTTGTGTTCCTGGCTTGCTAGTTGTTTGGCATAGGGTGCCCAGCACTGTAGCTTGCTGGTTGTTGAGTGGAGCTGGATCTTAGCATTGAGATGGAGATCTCTGGGAGAGCTTTCACCGTTTGATATTATGTGGAGCTGGGAGGTCTCTGGTGGACCAATCTCCTGAACTCAGCTCTCCCACCTCAGAGGCACAGTCCTGACACCTGGCTAGAGCACCAATACCCTGTCAGCCACATGGCTCAGAAGAAAAAGGAGATAAAAAGAAAGAAAAAAAGAAACAAATAAAATAAAAAGTTATTAAAATAATAAAAAATTATTTAAAATTTAAAAAATTAAAAAGTAATTTATTTTTTTAACATCTTTATTGGAGTATAATTGTTTTACAATGGTGTGTTAGTTTCTGCTTTACAACAAAGTGAATCAGTTATACATAACATATGTTCCCATAACTCTTCCCTCTTGCGTCTCCCTCCCTCCCACCCTCCCTATCCCACCCCTCAAGGTGGTCACAAACCACCGAGCTGATCACCCGGTGCCATGCGGCTGCTTCCCCCTAGCTATCCTCCCTACGTTTGGTAGTGTATACATGTCCATGCCACTCTCTCACTTCGTCACAGCTTACCCTTCCCCCTCCCCATATCCTCAAGTCCATGCTCTAGTAGGTCTGTGTATTATTCCCGTCCTACCCCTAGGCTCTTCATGACATTTTTTTTT
>NC_041214.2:99716153-99716837 GCF_002837175.3 Physeter macrocephalus
GCATAGGGTGCCCAGCACTGTAGCTTGCTGGTTGTTGAGTGGAGCTGGATCTTAGCATTGAGATGGAGATCTCTGGGAGAGCTTTCACCGTTTGATATTATGTGGAGCTGGGAGGTCTCTGGTGGACCAATCTCCTGAACTCAGCTCTCCCACCTCAGAGGCACAGTCCTGACACCTGGCTAGAGCACCAATACCCTGTCAGCCACATGGCTCAGAAGAAAAAGGAGATAAAAAGAAAGAAAAAAAGAAACAAATAAAATAAAAAGTTATTAAAATAATAAAAAATTATTTAAAATTTAAAAAATTAAAAAGTAATTTATTTTTTTAACATCTTTATTGGAGTATAATTGTTTTACAATGGTGTGTTAGTTTCTGCTTTACAACAAAGTGAATCAGTTATACATAACATATGTTCCCATAACTCTTCCCTCTTGCGTCTCCCTCCCTCCCACCCTCCCTATCCCACCCCTCAAGGTGGTCACAAACCACCGAGCTGATCACCCGGTGCCATGCGGCTGCTTCCCCCTAGCTATCCTCCCTACGTTTGGTAGTGTATACATGTCCATGCCACTCTCTCACTTCGTCACAGCTTACCCTTCCCCCTCCCCATATCCTCAAGTCCATGCTCTAGTAGGTCTGTGTTTTATTCCCGTCCTACCCCTAGGCTCTTCATGACATTTTTTT
>NC_041214.2:99718690-99719335 GCF_002837175.3 Physeter macrocephalus
AGCTCTAGTAGTTTTCTGGTAGCATCTTTAGGATTCTCTATAAATAGTATCATGTCATCTGCAAACAGTGACAGCTTTACTTCTTTTCCACTTTGGATTCCTTTTATTTCTTTTTCTTCTCTGATTGCTGTGGCTAGAACTTCCAAAACTATGTTGAATAAGAGTGGTGAGAGTGGGCCACCTTGTCTTGTTCCTGATCTTAGTGAAAATGGTTTCAGTTTTTCATCATTGAGGATGATGTTGGCTGTGGGTTTGTCATATATGACCTTTATTATGTTGAGGAAAGTTCCCTCTATGCCTACTTTCTGCAGGGTTTTTATCATAAATCAGTGTTGAATTTTGTCAAAAGCTTTCTCTGCATCTACTGTGTTGATCATATGGTTTTTCTCCTTCAGTTTGTTTTATGGTGTATCACGTTAAAAAGTAATTTTCAAAAAAAAGAAGAAAGAAAGAAAGAAGAGAGCAACCAAACCAAGAAACAAATCCACCAATGATAACCAGCACTAAAAACTATACTAAAGAAAACAAAACAAAACAAAACAAAAATGGAGAGACAGAACCCTAAGACAAATGGTAAAAGCAAAGCTATACAGACAGAATCACACAAAGAAGCATACACATACACACTCACAAAAAGAGAAAAAG